>NC_090761.1:53929155-53934155 GCF_036898095.1 Palaemon carinicauda | reverse complement strand
TGACTTGCGGGATGTTTACGTGTGGAAGTCAAAGCAACAAAATTATTCTTAGAAGATTTACAATGATAACATTATCATCTTCAATTCGCATTTTGCGTTTGCATGACGTAAGCTGGCCACTCAAATAAATACAATATACTGATATTTAATTCAAAACATAAATATAAAATATAGGTATAAAATAAAGAATACCAGATATAACATTAAATTTCTTTAAAGCGATTTGAAATTAGTCTCGACTCACCCCGTTTTCTATTGCGGAAGGGAAAAAAAGGTTTAGGCTTGACTAGTGAAAAATATATTCAATCAAGGGATCATATACCTGATAAGATGTCAACTTTGGTGGGACACTGCCCCGGTGGTGAAGAGCTTGTAGGTAATAATCTTATACAAGTTTTTAGCTCACAACTAAAATCATGGTCGTTACAGGACATCAGATATTAATTTCTAATTTTGTTTGGATATAAAAACGAAATTACTTTTCATCGGTCCTTAGTTTTATTCAAATAACTATAAAAAGAAATCAATGTATCTGAAAACACACTAATGAATAAATCTGTCCCCATTATTTAGATAAAAATATGGTTTTCTTACTTAATTTTCTTCTGATAATTTTCATTCGATGAACAAAACACATTATGCGGCTAATTAAATTTCATCAATGATAAAGAATATAACTTTCTTAGTAAAAATGGCTATAACCTAGAAATAAATAAACTTGAATGAATATACAGGACTGAAAATAAAAAAACACATATTTAAGAAAAAACTTGAATTTATATATAAACAGAAGTAATGGATGGTAAAAAGGATGTAAGAACAATAAGCAAATGGAAGAGAAAAGTTCGGAATTCGTCGGCAATCACATGACATCTCAAAAGCAATTTCTGAAATCTCAAGTCGCCTCTGGGAAAGCGAGTCAAGTAGGTAGTAAACTTTGAATTTCTTAAGCGCGGTTGCTACCCTAGTGTTATTACTCTGACTTGGATATTTTCCTGTTTACCGGTAAAGAAGTACATATTTACACAAATGAGTACACACGCATACACACACACACACATACACACACACACACACACATATATATATATATATATATATATATATATATATATATATATACATATATATATATATATATACATATATATATATACATACATATATATATATATATATATATATATATATATATATATATATATATATAATATACATATATATATATATATATATATATATGTATATACACACATATATATATATATGTATATATAAAACAACACCGGCATATGCAGCCGTTTCTAGTCCACTACAGGACAAAGGATTATAACATGTCAATTCATGTGTGGGGTTTAGCCACTTTACGTCATCACGCTGACCAACTGCGAATTTGGTGATGGTGTGAGATTTTCGTCTGGTCGCTCGCAATAAAGCAACCTAGGATGGGTGACCCTGGCGAGTACAATTTTGCCGATCATGGCAATACGCAAACCACTTCACAAAACTAAGATGATCTTAGGAGGAGTGATTTTGACAATTTACATTCAATAATTTAGTTTGTCAGTCACACCATCTATCAAGCAATTTATAGTTCCACCTCTTCTGTTTCCTCAGAAAGCCTTTTCACCGATCAATCGTCTTTTATTCTCACCACAATACTCAACCATCTCAAGTAACTCTAAGTCTATTCTTCATCGACTAATGTTGTTTAAGTATTACTACAAAGTGGTTTAATCCACATTTTAGCATTACTGAATAAGGCTGTGACATTGCATTATCTTTTATCTGGAAACTGATCACGGTTGGAAATATATAAAAATTTAGTGGTCGATTGTATAAGGATTGTTTTCTTTTTTATACCGTTAATAAAGGAGTTAGAGAGCCTATACTTTGTATTATTTTGCGTAAAAAAAAAAAAACTATGGTAAACTAGAGCAAAATTATTCAACGTAAATTGACGTTAATTAGATTTTTATATGGAAGGTAATGGAGAAAAAACATACACAATTTTTTTTCCCTGGAACGCTATATTCTTCTCCTAATAGTCTAGTTTTAAACGTGAACTATGGAACATAATGTAAGCGTATGTCATTACGCATATAGTTTTCTTGTAACATGTTACTTTTACATAATTATGCAAACTTAGGAAAATACAGGTTATAATTTTAGTTGAGAAGTCAATTCACTCAACGAGCATATGTATGCATAACAATTTTCTTCTTGACCACAAATTTAACCTTCATCATCCTTTATATACTATATATATTATCTAAAGGTTATATTTATATCAACATATCTTATTATGATGACATAATGGGTTAAGGTCGTCTCGCGTGTCCAAAATTCTTTAAACGCCATGCCCTTGAAGTTAATGCCCCTTTGCAGACCCAAACGTCCCATAAAATACCATACGCAATAAGTAAGTAGCCCCAAAGCAATTACCTCAAAGATCCTCTATCAGAAAATTTCCGTCGTAAATCGCGTTGAAATCGTCGCTGAAAACAGACCTCTCAAAGACTCTCTGCCCTACACATCAACATAAACCCCATCTATGGGGAAAGTGACGGCGATGAAGGTTAACCTCAGGTACCATAGATCATAGACATTTATTAAACCACTTTGCTCGAGCCCCATAGAGCGAGGGCAGTTAGCTTACGCATCATTAGGTGCAATCGACTTCATCTGACGGGAGTTTATTTGCATATTATCTGATTTGTCGGCATCAAAAGCCTCACTCTCGTCCAATGCGTTACGCATTGCTAACATAATTGGATGTATTTTTATCTCATTGAAGCAATGGGGGATTTACTGGACTCGCTCTTATGGGGTTGGGCTACTCGGAATTGAATAATGAAACATAATAAATTAAATTTAGAGCTCATTTTATTCATCATTGTCTGCAGGTCTGTATTAAATTGTGTCAGAGCGGACAAAATGCGACTTAAGGAAAAGAGAAATGTCCCAGATAAATAAACCAGTGAATAGAAACAGTGAGGATGACCACGTCAAAAGCCCGCACAATGGGGTCAGCGCCTCGAAAAAGGAAGATGTGGCTATATTTTCTCCTAGGATAATCAATTCTCCAAGAACACATTGTTTGTAAAGAGATACCTTTCAAAGACAGTCAGCTTTAGAGAGAGAGAGAGAGAGAGAGAGAGAGAGAAGAGAGAGAGAGAGAGAGAGATTACATCTAATAGTGCCTGTGGAGAATGGTTTCGAGATAAGCGAGATTGTAAGCATAGAATTTCTGTAAGAGAATGATTCCTTTCGCCCACATTAATCCAAGTTGTCCTGTTCCTACATCGCAAAGACACACACATACACATACAGAGAGAGAGAGAGAGAGAGAGAGAGAGAGAGAGAGAGAGAGAGGAGAGAGAGAGAGAGAGGCGTAATTTCAAGTTATTGAGATTTATGAACATGAGCTTTCTACGTGAGGGGAGATCAGAGCTGTGCATATTTTGCAATTGAAGAAAAACACTGCATTCCATAAGATAGAACTTTTATTTACATCTAGAGAGAGAGAGAGAGAGAGAGAGAGAGAGAGAGAGAGAGAGGAGAGAGAGGAGAGAGAGACTAATCATACTCGTAATAGAGACCACCATTAAGGTATTAACATAATTCAAGATGGATTAAGAAAATGCTATGTTGACTGCGCTCAAGTCCATTATGAGTATTCAAAGGAATGTCAGTGAAAAAAGAAGACTTTAAACTAAACAAGACTGCTTATGACAGTCATATTTTCTAAAATATCAAAATAAATCACATATAAATAGAAAGTAATGGATACTATAACCGAAAAAAAAATCGTAATTTAAAACTACTGTTTATTACATGTATCGTCTCGGTTTTCCGATCATAGTCTTTTCTTCTTCATAGCCGTATGATGATATAATAATATTCATCATACTTCTTGAAAACATGCTAGCTTCATTCTGATCCCCGCAATACATATATGTATATTTTGACTGAAAGTCTATTACTTTATGTACAAGAAAGTCTAAAAAACAATGATTACTTGGAGAAAACACCGTGCAAGGGAAATTGGATTATATACAATAGTAAAATATGGACATGAATGATTTGTTTATACTATAGAAAATAAGAGAATGATATTATATTACTAGGAATAATTTTTGAAACTACTCAGAAGAAAGGGGACATATATATATATATATATATATATATATATATATATATATATATATATATTATATATATATATATACACACACACACACACACACACACACACATATTATATATATGATATATATATATATATATATATATATATATATATATATGTATATATGTATATATACATATATATATATATATATATATGGTATATATATATTCATATATATGTATATATATATATATATATATATATATATATATGTGTATGTATATATATTCATATATAATGTATATATATATATATATATATATATATATATATATATATATGTATATATATAAATATGTATATAATATATATACAGTATATATAAACATACATAATATATATATATATAATATATATATATATATATATATATATATATACACACATATATATATGTATATATATACATATATATATATATATATATATGTATACATATATATATATATATATATATATATATATATATATATATATAACTTTCATCCCTGATAATAAGCGTCGCCTGACACTACCACCATGGATACTTTTTTTTCTTTCTATCAATGAGAATCTTTGTGCGCTACTGAGTTGGATGATGAAAAATCATTGGAAATAATCGCGATAAAACTATATAAAAATGAGAATAAGTTAGTATGAATTACCTCTAAAAGAAAGTTGCCTTCATTAGGATTGCTTTTTATATCATCAGAAACTAATGCATTGAACACATAAACGCATGAAATCCTTTATCATTATTCCCGTGAGAATAAAGTAACCCAAAAATACATAAGTTTCATTTTAAAATATATTATTATTATTATTA
>NC_090761.1:53914155-53924155 GCF_036898095.1 Palaemon carinicauda | reverse complement strand
TATATATATATATATATATATATATATATATATATATATATAATATATATATATATATATATATATATATATATATATATATATACACACAGTATATGTTTTTATCAAGCTTTTGAAAATAATTTCTGGCAAAAAATCCTAGCTATATATTTTCGCAACAAGATGCAACTTTATCATTCTAATGAACGAAATTTATCCACATCACAATATAATATATACACCTATAATAGAAATGAAAATAAATAAATTCTAGTAATACAAAGACACAAACATATCAACACCATGCTCCTAATATTTCTATCTTCAAAATACACGAATAAAACGAATAAAATAGCATCGAATGATTTATTATGTGATCATCACACCTCTCTGTTAAAAGTTAACATTTGTAACGTAAACTATTTAGTATGCAAAAGACTTCATCTCTTATCAAACATGCCGACATGACGGCCATCAATTATAGATGCTACCGAGACTTTAATCCAAAAGACTATACAAACAGTGCGGTTAGGATTCTGTTTTGATGGGAAATTTATTTTGTGTGCATAGCCAGGCCGTAAATATTTTTGAGTGTTTAATGTTTTAAAGTTCAGATGCCCTTTGACCGTCTGTTTGTTTCATTGCTTCTTTAAACAGATCTAAACACTAACTTAGAACGTTACTGGGTAAGGATATTTGTATATTTATACATTTGGTCATTCATAAAAAACTCAGATTTAAAAAGAATGGGAGATGGAGGTACATTTAGTTGCCCCTAAATAATTCGAGAGTACCCAGAATTATAAATGCATTCAGTGTCAGGATTCTGTTTTTTAACAACTGATAAAACAAATTACATATCACTTAAGTCATTCAGAGAAAACAACAACAAATGCAGCCGTTTCTAGTTCACTGCAGGAGAAAGGCCTAGGACATGTCATGTGTTTGAGATTTGCCATGTCTGTGTCACAACCATGTGCGAACTTGGGGTTAAGGATACGGTTAATTCGGTCGGCCTCGACATTGACCTTTGACCTAGGACTTTGAAAATTAAATCACTTCTACATCTCAGCATAACAATTAATCCCTGACAGTTTCACTACTCTAGGAGTAAAATTGTGACCAGAAAATTGTTCACAAACAAACAGACAAACGGACAAACAGAGGCGAAAACATAACCTCCTCTCAAATTCGTTGACGGAGGTAATGATAATAATCGTATATCAGGTAATCTAAAGACTGAAGCGTGCTCAACGCAAATCCCAGGGTATAATTTTCAGGCAAGTTAAAGCCTCCTAAATATAATTACACTAAAAATAAATTAAAAAAGCAGGGTTGTATTTGAGCAACACTTAATGAACTTCTCATAAGGAAAGTTAAATAAGAGGATTTATTGCTAATGAGTTGTAGTCTTAGTTAAAACTTTTCTAGTTCATGTTAGAAGATCAAAAGGCAACGTGGCATCCCAGAAATGAAGACATAAAAACAGTAAGATAATCTACATGATTACAAAATTGTTAACTCGTGATAAAAAGATCATTCAATGTATTTTGTTAAACTGTAATGATTGTTATTACAATTAACGTCATTGGCGTAGGCATACACATGGGAAAATATGAGTAAAATATAAAATAAAAAGCCATAAATGGAGAGACTGTTCTTAAAAGAAAAACAATTGCCTTATATATCTAAGAGTAAGACAATTTCCATATACTAACCATTTAAAATATGAGGTCAACTTTGACTTTTAACCCTAAAGACCTAAAATTTAATTAGTGTTATCTCTAGTTTAAAGACAACTTCAGCGCCCAACTTCAATATCATGACAGAAACAAGCATAAGAGGCCAAGAGACCCTAGCCTAGATGACAAGTACATTGCGCCTGTGCCTTATCTGACAGACAGCCATGACATCAACATGAAAACAATAGGTGCAATCACCTCGTTAGATGTCAGGCGATAAAGAAAACTAGGGTTCACCCCCCCCTCCCCCCAGACGTCTTTCCATCCAGCAATAACACATTTGCGAATTTCAGAAGGCAGGTTCTTCTATTATCAAATGCTGACTCACAACGAGACACCCCCTCGACCCCACGGCAATCATGACGGAGGTTATCAGAAAGGGCCCGTGTTCAGCGTTCTGAAGAAGGTACAGACGCCGCCCTGTGTCAAAGGGCACCAGGCTATTCAGGGGCCGCAATGTCGGTGGAGAGGAGTGGTAGGGGTGGATTATATCCTGCAAGAGGTGTTTATAAGATAAAGATGACTGGTGGGTGGTCGGATGGGAACACTAGTAGTATGTCTTGACAGATGAAAAAAAAAAAAAGGGTTAATTCTGCTTTACACAATTGGTATTGCATATTTCTTTTAACAGAGACGTTTTAAAAGGGATCCCAGTGATAGCAAACAAATATTCTTGCATTATATAAAAAGAACAATGGTAGTTATTCTATCTTCAGTGTCCGCATTTTTTTGCCATAAATGGCTTGTGCAATTTACATTTAAGAAATTTATTTTCTATTCTAAATGCAATAAAGTATCAGGTGCATACAGTAATTTCTGTAAATTGATTAAAGTCAAACAAAAAGTTTCCTTTAAACTTTCAGATCTAACTTATTGTCCTTACCAAGAAATCCTCTAAAGAATCTTAGCTTATATATGATTCAAAGGTATCTATTGACCCTCAAGTTTCTACCTACAAATAAATTAAGCAAGCTTTTAATAAGGAAGTCATTTCAAAAGCTCTATATTATCCAGTTTCCACCTAAATTATTATCAATAAATTTTCTTTTCATTTCCATATCACTATATTCATACCCTCCAACGTTAATCCGTTCCTCGTTTCAACATGGCATGAAAAAGAGAGAAGATATGGACACAGGGAAGGAAGTTTTAACAAAGATAAAGACAGGGAATGATAAAGTTACGACGACACAATGTTGTTAGTCAGGTCCACTAACTGTGAGAGAGAGAGAGAGGAGAGAGAGAGAGAGAGAGAGAGAGAGAGAGAGAGAGAGAGAGAGAGAGACTTCAATAAAAGCATCAGCTACACTTTATTTTAATGAGTGAATATAAAACTCAATTTATTTAATAGTCAAAGTATGGCATTATATTTACCTTTTCCTTTTATTTAGGTCATTCTTATTTAAAGTCTTCAGCAAGCCTGGTACATCTACTTACCAGTTATTGAATATCATCATTGCATATAAATTTTAATTCTTCCTAAGTCTTTCTAACTCTCTTCATCATAAAGGAATTCTTATAGTTTCAATTATTACGCAAAATAGGAGCAAGTACATATATACATATACATATATATATATATATATATATATATATATATATATATATATATATATATATATATATATATATATATATATATATATATATATATATATATATATATATATATATATATATATATATATATATATATATATATATTCCTATGCTGTCAGGAAAATGAAAATATACCGGAATACTATCTGAACGGATTCTTAGGCATTTTTTCATGCATCTTAGATAACTTATTACAATGTACCATTTACTTCCAATAAGAAGCATAATGCTCATGTTTATAGTCAAGTCTCTATAAGTTTTCTTGGGAAAACAATTCTGCAACATAATTTAATAAAATAATAATAAAGCAAAATATATTGAAGAAACATAACATTGTTAGATGCAAAACAAATTACTGCCAAAGATATAAAAAAAAAAAAACAGAGAAAGCAACACGACGCATACTTTGTGCATCAGAAGAAAGCAGGGAGGAGAGATAATAGCAGCAGGTGCCAATCTTCACATTTGCCATTAAACCAAAGATGGTAATTAGTCCCACGTTTTTGAACCCGTTGGGAATAGTCCAACAGAGCGTTGAGAAAGTGATTTCAGAGAGAGAGAGAGAGAGAGAGAGAGAGAGAGAGAGAGAGAGAGAGAGAGAGAGAGAACATAACTTTTCAAATCACAAGTATATTAAAGCAAGAGTCTGAAGACATACAGTATAATCCAAGACATTTCTGATCACAAGTGGAGAGAGAGAGAGAGAGAGAGAGAGAGAGAGAGAGAGAGAGAGAGAGAGAGAGAGAGAGAGAGAGAGAGGGGGGGGGGCATAACTTTTCAAATCACAAGTATATTAAAGCAAGAGTCTGAAGACATACAGTATAATCCAAGACCTTTCTGGTCACAAGTGGAAACTGGACCAACACATTAACAGATTTCGGAACTTAAATATACTTTAAAAAATGATAAGCGGAAAAATACCTGAAAGTAACAACTATTCTATGAAGACTGTAGTTAAAAGATTAATAAAAAAAAAACTATATAAAGTGAGAAGGGGGTATTTCAGATAAAAGAACATTATCAACAGCAGTGAAGGAGGTACTGTTAAAAGGAAACTCATGAAAAATCGTTAAAATAACACCATAATCTAAATCAAATCGCTCACGGAAAACGCATCCTTGAAAAAATAATTCGATATGTGTATCATGCCAAATAAAAAGACATTTCCTGTACACATAAATAATTATATCATAAGAAATACATACATCCAAGGAAACAAAGGCCTCAGCACCGCACGTGTTTAATACAAGCTCATACACTATAATGCTATTGCTATTTCTATCGGTCGCTCTCTCCCGCACTGATAAAAGAAAACCCCATTTAAGCTTGCCATCTCAAGTTTCACATTGTTTGCATTTTTGTGACATTGTTGCCCTCAACTGTTTGTATAAAATTTCGTTATCTTATTGAATAAAGTTTCTTAAATCCACCTCGCCTCTCTGTTAGTACCTAACAGCTACCTCGCAACAATGTAACTGAAAGACTAGCCAACGTAATGTCCTTTTTTTCTTTTTGTAAGCTTTTAATTTCATCTCCCTATTTTCACGTTCTATTATCACGTTATTGTTGAAAGGTGAAAGATCCCAGGCTCCTTGATATTAAGTAAATTCTTTTTGAAGGGCTGATAAGAAGAGATCGTTAGGGCCAACTTTTAGTTAGAAAAAAAAAAGCTTCTTCCAAGAGGATTTACAAAAGGAATCTAGGTAATGGATCATTCTTCCTTCCCACTTCTTAAATAAATATGCAGCAATTTGAGAGCTGGCAAGGGTGCCCAATGCAAACTATGTAGTTAGATTATCAAGATGGAAATGGATGGGGCATACTTTAAGAAGGGATGATGAATTAGTCCAAGATGTACCTAAATGGAAGCCGCTGGGCAGGATAGAACGTGGTGGATCAAGAGAAACGTGGCTGATGACAATGTGAAGGGAGGTTGGATCTGAGAATCGGGTCAAGCTGAGAGAGATGACACAGGAAAGAGACATATGGCGTGAATTCATTGAGGCCCTATGCAGCCCGTGGATGCCAAAGGATTAAGATAAGATAAGATTAAAGATGACCTTTAGCTTATCCCTAATGCCATTACTTTAAGCGTTCCCTATTGAGCACTGCCAGAGTCGTCAATCTTAACCCACCAATTAACTGCCAAAATCTTGCTCTAATTCTGGCACAAAGATGTGAAGAATCATAAATTTCAATCCAATCTAATTTAATTTCATAATAGCAAAAATAAGTGTTGTAAACAGCCTCATAAAATCATGTCTGGATGATTATTCCGATCATCAAAGAAATTAACAAGTTTTCAGGATATCTCGAGAGAGTTTACAGCTACTCTAGAGATCTCAAGCTGTCTCATCCAATGCGATTCATTTTCCTCTCTGGTCCTATGCATTCGTTGATATGCATAGAGTTGTGCTTTTCTCAAGGACTGACCAGACAATTTTATGCTGAATCCTCTATGTAGACCTCTTTCTTTAGACCATGCATGCATAAAATAGTCTGATAGGCTTCTCATATAATATCCTCTTTTCATACAAATATGTCAACACTAAGCATAGGTATCTTACCACTCACGTGGGTAGCTACTGTAACTGTTCATGATCTTACACTGTCTTCGGTTAGACTTTTAAAGATTTTAAAGGCAACTCATTAATAGCAGAGACAAGGGACAGTGACATTTCCTGGCAATCAGGACAATGCCCTAGAGACTGACCATATAAATATGATCAGCGCCCAAACACCCTCTCCATCAAAGCTAGGACCAGGGAGGACCAGGCAAAAGCTACTGATGACTCAATAGGTAGACCTATAGGCTCCCCAAACCACCCAACCTCAGCTCACAAAGATGGTGAGGTTGCATACACTAAAGTAATTAAGAGTTTGAGAGGGACTCGAACCCTAGTCTGGCGATCACAAGTCAGGAACGTTACGAAATAGGCCACCACAACCCTTGCGAGTTCACGCATGCACATCTTTATTATCAATTACTAATCCAATTGTTTTTTCCTAAACGTGTGTTCAGAAGGCTTAATAAAATGACCAAAGATAACTGACAGTTAATCAAGAGGCTGTCTATTCCATATAATTTTCTTTATCTTCAACTTTAATCTTCACTATTGCCCTTATCTAGATATAAGGCATGTTCGTAATATAATTGCTTATTTAAACCTGTATTTCTTTGTTCGTTTTCCTTATTGGGTTGTTCTTCCTTTTGAACTTGTAGTATTATACTTTCATCTAAGGTTGTAACTTGGGTTATAATAATAATAATAATAATAATAATAATAATAATAATAATAATAATAATAATAATAATAATAAAATACCTAATAATTTGTTCAAAACGACTAAAATATTTTACAACTGAAGTAAATTGTGCATCCCAGCTAAGTTCCTCAAGCAGACCAAATGTTTAATTTCATATCTACATCTTAATTTAAAGGGTGTTGTTATCAAAGTAACATTGCTTCTTCGGAACAAAACTTGGCTTATATTCCCAGGACTTATATCAATTAGGTCCTTGAGTGGTGTGCAATATCCATCTCCAAACCCACATTTTGTGCAAATAGCTCAAACATTTCACGATAATCATAATTTCGAAGCAGCAATTCAAGATTCTCGGGTCATATCAAAAGCCTAATAAAGAAAAACACGACAAATAAATAACTCCAGTACCCTTAACCATCATCCTGGTTTTGTGCTAAGCCTGTACATACAAGCAAATTTTGCTTCAAAGAAAGACATGTATCCGTTAAAAATAGCAGCGAAACAAAGGTTGTGCTACACCCCGCCTGACTAAAAACATAATTAAGATTACAGTACTTTCAAACCATGTCCCTGATGCATGAGTCACCAGAGGTGATAAAATGCATGGCAGTGCTTTGAGATACTGACGTTCGCTATAAAGAAGAAGAAAGCGTCAGGTGCCAAAGAGGTGTGGTGTGAATATAAGGTCAGGGGGATGCAAGATATGAACGCCGAATTTAGATATGATGACACACAACAGCCTGGTGCATAGGGTATAGAGGAGTCAGGCCATGGCAACGAGGGTACCTAGATTATAAATCTTGTACTGGAGCAAAAAAAGTGATGAGAGAGAGAGAGAGAGAGAGAGAGAGAGAGAGAGAGAGAGAGAGAGAATTTTCTGACAGCATAAACTGAGGTACGAACAACTTTGGTTCTTGGCGATGAAAATCTATTAGTTTACTGTACAGAGAAATATTCTGATTATAAAGAGGAATTTTCAAATAACAGAGAGAGAGAGAGAGAGAGAGAGAGAGAGAGAGAGAGAGAATTTTAATTAATTCTGTGAAGTTATGTTACAACTTTGAGATAAATCTATTTATTTTACTAAGGTAAAGCAGAGAGAGAGAGAGAGAGAGAGAGAGAGAGAGAGAGAGAGAATGTTAATTTTAAGTTTTATTGTACATAAGATTCTGTCTCCAATATCAATCTAAAGTAAACATTGTGGACCTTTATTACCGAAACGCCAATATATAAGGATCATCAAAACATCTCGGGTTACCCTAATTAATAAATTTCATTTCTAACTTGAATTCTTTTCATGCCTCTTACATTTCCTGACTCAACTAATCCTTTTTCTTTTTATTCAAGTCCCATTCTTCTTCCTTCCTTTGCTTTTCCTTATTTTCGCGACTGGCCTAGAAAAGGGCATTGCGCTGCTTTTCCCATTAACCTCTGCCCTTTTTTATTTATTTATTTTTTTAGTCTTTGCCATAAAAAGGCATTGAGTGGCATGTCTTATTTACCTTAACACTCGCACTTCTAAAAAATTGAGAGCTAATACTCACCAATCGACCATAAAGTCTTCGAAAGGAATTCATTATGACCGACAGTCCAAGGATTCTGAACACTAAGAAGGGGAAGCCAGTAATCCTTGATTGGCGTCTCTCCTCTTCGCTTTCCTCTTCCTTGTGCTTCCTACAGACGACTTTCAAACTCGAGTAGGACAAAGCGAAAGACGATTGAACGCTCGTGTCACCCTTGATGTAATGAACACCCACGCCACAATTCACCTTCACTAATTGCCTGTTTGTTATCCACATGAAAGATAATCAAACTTAAATGATCGTCACACTCTCATATTTAGTCCATAATATTTAACTCAAACATCATAATGCTTCGCTTCATTTTTTTTTTTAGATTATTTCTTAGCTCAGTTAGTTCATTATAAAGTCAACTTTGACTTTATAATGGAGATTTCGATTTTCAAGTATTCGAAGAGAGCAAACCATTAATGCTCAAGTTTCTGTGATATTGAAAATCAGTTTGTTAGGGAACTAATGCTTCAGCGGGTAACCCACGTGTCCCTTTGAAACCACTTCAGCCACGAGACGACAGATGTGACTCCTGTCATTTACACTTCGTCCACGACAACAGAGAATTGTTACTGTGCAAACAAATGTTGCAAAACCTCTTCTAACCCAAATGAAACCCTAAAGGGAAGTTGTCACTGTCTTTACACACCCTTGTTTACCGTCACTATTTGCACTACCAACTGACAGACTGCTGCTATAACACCAGGCACCATTACTGTTAAGCGTATGCAACAGCTGAACGAACTACCCATGACGTCATCAGCAGATGTACGAACAACAAATGACGTCATTCTGCATCCTAAAATTGTGTATGATTCATTTTCATCTCGGATAACTTTCAATGTTCATCTTCTCAGAAGCATAGTTTGTTTTCATAGTGATTCGGTTATTAACTTCTCTCAACACTGAGGAAGAATAAAAAGTAGTGAACGATCCATTTAGAGACAATAAGCAACGGAGATGAACGTTCAAATAAACATTTTGTACAACACAGTCGGGCAACTAAAGCGGAATAAGATGCTTTAGGAAATAGCTAGTTCGCTCCACTCCCTTCAAGAGACGCTCATGAAAGGAGAGGAAAAAATGATATCCAGATATTAAAATCACTTACAAAAAATCAGTAACATTTCCTCAAGAGATCGTCACAACACACATAAACACGGTCCGACGAAGGACAAACAAATCTTGCACAGTTAAGTCCTTCTCATGGTACCACCCTCGCTACAATGTGCAACAAATTTGAGCCTTCCTCCATGAAGCAGAGGTGGGGAAGTTCCTCTTAAACTCTCAATTGCCAAAGGCAAAATAAAAGTGCAAGGGCCAAGTAAGGGGGTTTTATAAATACTCACGAAAACTGCAAACCCCTTTACGCCCCAGACGTATCAGTAGCAGAAGTAGGGAAAGGGGGTTGGGGGTGGGGGGGGGGGGGGGGTGTAACGGGAAGAAAGGGAAGGTCGGCGTCAGTCATCCCAGTGGGTGCCAGGATAAAATGATTCGTTACAAGGAAATGAAGGGGGGGGGGGGGAAGACTACCGGAGGCACAGTGGCACTTATCATTAGCTACAATTTCTAGGAAGAGCCACGAACGATACGGAAGATGACATGTAACCTCTACAAAATGGGAATATTCAGAGGGAAGCGATGACGTAGACCTAAGAGGAAAAATAACATCAGACTACTGATTGGGAAATTATAAAACAAGACCCAATACATGTTCACATAACAGGAATGATGGGTAGGCTAACCTTCTTCAATAAATTGCATCTCAAAATTCTTGTTCATTAAAACCGTAAATGTGTTAAAAAAAAAAAAAAAATTCTTTGATTTTTAATTGCCTTGTAT
>NC_090761.1:53904155-53909155 GCF_036898095.1 Palaemon carinicauda | reverse complement strand
TGCTATAAATAAGGATTTTAGCCTTCTTAAAGGATGGCTTCGTTCCACTAAAGTAGGACATTGTTCGTTAAAAGGTAATTGTTAATTAATGCGTACTATATAGCCTATCAAGTATGATTTTCGTGGACCAAATGAGACTTTCGTTTAATTAAATTATTTTTTTAATAACTATAATTTTTCTTATCCTTCCGTATCATCATCGTCATCATCATCATCATCATCACCAACATCATTATCATCTCCTCCTATACGCCTATTGACGCAAAGGGCCTCTGTTGCATTTCACCAGTCGTTTCTATCAAGGCTCAAATTTAAAACGATCTTATTCAGGAAACAACATAAACTATTTGTTTACAAAACAAGGAATTTTTTATCCAATAAACCAGAAACTTCTTATACAATAGATTATTCCCTTGTCTACCAATCGAGGTTTTAAAATTGTCAAAAAAGTAAACTATGATTTTGAATACTGAACAAAATTATTATCTATCAAACGTGTAACTCATTCGTCAAACGTATAATTTTACTAACAAGAAACTTATTTCGCACCGCTATTTTCCTTGTTGGAGCCCTTGGGCTTATGGCATCTTGCTTTTCCAACTAAGATTATAGCTTACCTAGTAATAATAATAATAACAACAACAACAATAATAATAATAATAATAATAATAATAATAATATTGATAATAATAATGATAATAATAATATAGGAAATATTTATTTTAATATTGTTACTGTTCTTGAAATATTTTATTATTCCTTTTTCCTTTCCTCACTGGGCTATTTTCCCTGTTGGAGCCCCGGGGCTTGTTGCATCCTGCTTTTCCGACTAGGGTTGTGGCTTAGCATGATGTAATAATAATAATAATAATAATAATAATAATAATAATAATAATAATAATGGTATAAGAAGTAAACAAAACCTTCTTTAGCTAACGAGAGCTCTATTCAACGAAATCTTATCATGCACAATTCCAAGAAAAGTAAACGAAATCTTCATTCATTAAAAGTATTCATATTCACTTAACGAAAAAAAAAATACTTATTTACTAAACGAGTCACCTATCAAACGACATTCTTATTATGCACAACGGCAAGAGACGGACGATGATGTCAACATCGTATTTACCGGTTAATTAGCGTATCTTTCTGGAGGCATCAGGAGAACATTATATGATGTCTACATGAAAGGTTTATGGATCATAATTTCATAAAGTAATTCCAACGTCAAGTTATAAACAACTTTTTTTTTTTTTTTTTTTTTTTTATTTATTTCCACTGTCTACGAAAGGACTATGTTTAGAAGGGCGACCCACTTAGTCACACTATTCTCGTGTCTGTGCTTTACTTATGTATGAATCTCCTGCCAAAATCTTTATTCATCTTATTTAATCCACAGTCACTATAAATATCTTATACAGGAAAAGAATTGACTTCGTAAGAGATTTATTGGTTGAAAGTTGGATCAGGAGAATCGCTCATACTGAACAAACTTACTAAGAATATTATTCAATTTCTAAATCAGAAATAATGTATAATATGAACTTAATTTGATAATAATAGAAAAAATGTAGATTATTGCTAAAGGGAAAAAAAATACTTTTAAATATCTAGATTTAGATGCCTAAGGAAAATAATGCCAAACTTATAAATGAATATACTTAAAATTCTATTTCAAGAGAAATTAATTAGATGTTAAGATTGTAGCGAGATATTCATCTGAATAATTAGTCAACTAAATACAAACAAGTTTGTAAATCTTCCAGCCAACATATAATTGAGTTTAAAACTATCTAAACAATTTTCGAAGTAATTATATCAGAGTTTATTAACAGTTAACTCTTTATTAAAAAGCTATTCAGTGCTTGACTTATGAAACTAATTTTGTCACCGGCCAAGATAAAACTTCTTGAAATCTAAAACTTTTATTATAAAAGACAAAAATAAAATGAGATGTTTAGTATAACAAGTGAATAAATAAGAAGCTCGCAATATTCGTTCACCTTATATTTTGATTACATCGAGACATGAAAATGGCAAAACACTACTAACTCGAGTTAGTTTCCTTTACAAAAAAAAAAAATAGTCGCTAAAACTTATTGGCGAGATGAAACATTTATTTCAAAAGGACATATCTACCTCTGCGAAGTAACAACAGGGTATTAGAAAGACTGATTAAATAGCAAATATTCCAATGAAGGTATACAGTAAATGAAATGTACTGATGACTCTCAGTGACGTTTCAGAAATCTACATTTACTTTGCTATGATGAAAATATCTAAGCAGTGGTTCTAGATATTATACAAGATTGGAAATGTTTACCCAAAACATAGTTATGAAACATCTGAAGAGAAATTGTATTATGTCAATGTCTAAATCAACTCAAAATTAATTCTAAATATGTTTTATAATTTATTTCTTTATCTTTATTAAATATCACCACAATATGATGCAAAAATTTTCCTATCATTTAATTCAGAAACCTTTATTGGTGAAGAAATATTTTTTTTTCTCAGTACGAGTGATATATTTTTTTTAGTTCGAGACATATTTTTTTTCAGTTCGAGATATTTTTTTCTCAGTTCGAGACAATTTTTTCCTCAGCACGAGACAAAGGGTGCAGACAGACCTGATGTGAAGACAAGAAGAAGACAGATGCAGACAAGGACGCTGCAACAGAAAACCCAACGCATTCACAAGCCAACTAGACTTGTTACCAGTTTCCCACCGTATGCAAAAACACGGCTAACCTTTCGGGAAGTACGTTCGTAGGTGATGCCAAAATCTTTCTCTCTATCTATCTCTGGTGATGCCAAGAGTAAGGGGAATTCCATTGTGAAACTGTCTGGGGACACCCATCGAAATTGGCACTTCTAACAGGAGAGGATCCCAGGAACAAGATATGAGTTCATGGCAGGGATGTAGTTGTGAGTCATTAAATTTTCGCCGTATATAAAGAGCAGAACTGATTTCTAATTCAAAACGAATTAACAATAAAGTCATAATATAAAAGTAATTTCATCAGTAAGGTTCAATTTGCTGTTTTCGAAATTGAAATGATTGATGAAATATTAAAGTTATCACATGAACAAGACACAAAAAAAAGAGTTAAAAAACTAATAACTTCAAGGAGTAATTAGAAATTAGTTTCCCCTTTGAAATTAATAAGCAAAACATAAAAGATGCAATATAAGATAAAAAAAAAACATTGGTAGTTACAAGGATAAAATTACCTCGTTCTGATATATTCAAATGTTAACTTGCCATCTTGCTCATAAAAGATCATTAAGAAAGTGTTTTTATACATTAAAATTTACTAATTCTTACCGGTGAACTTAATACTGTAATTCTATATGACCTTTTTTATGACAAACCAACTTAGCGCCGTGATATTAGTTTGGAATTGATTCGGTCATAGTAGGAAACTTTATCTTGTTGTCAATGTGTATCTTTACCTTTGTGATATCTACCTAAACCATTTAATAAGGGATTATTTGGGTATAACATTTAAACTTCTTGAGCTATATAGCAGAAAATTCTCACAATAAAAGAAAATGGGTTACCAATACTTCATAGAATACTAATAACAATACTAATTAAACTGGATTTCTCTGTACAATCATGATGAAACACAATTCGTTACTGATGCATAAATGAGAGAGAGAGAGAGAGAGAGAGAGAGAGAGAGAGAGAGAGAGAGAGAGACGTATCTTGATGAATAGTGGTGTACATTGTGACGCAGTACTATTCATTCGAATCTTTTATATATTCCTTACCTCTCCAACCAAGGGTAACCAACGACACTCAAATAACTACCATATACATAATTCACAGCTTGCGTTTAATAAACCATATTAGATCTAATTTATTTATCTATTCATTTATCTTTTAGTTAAAGCCTCAGTCCCGTAAATTATAACGAGTGCACTGAGAGAGAGAGAGAGAGAGAGAGAGAGAGAGAGAGAGAGATTATATCCTCCAAAAGGCGGCTAAACCAAAACAAAACTTATCAATTAAGCTTTTATTTTCAACACGGATGTGCCAGCAATAGGAAACGCTGTATACATATTCTATGTATGGGGATTACATTGGGTTTTTCCCTCGACCTAAAAGTGCTTAAACACGTGAAGGTCGATCTGTCATTTAAAAAAAAAAAAAAAAAAAAAAAAAATAACCACCTTTTTTTTAACACTTTTTCTCACCTGGTTGTGTTACTAAAAAATAATATGAATCTCTCTCTCTCTCTCTCTCTCTCTCTCTCTCTCTCTCTCTCTCTCTCTCTCTCTCATCCTACCTTTTAGTACTTCCAAGACAAACAATAGGGTACTTCGATGCAACATCATTTCAGTAACATACCTGCAAAGACAGAAAAAAATATCAGTATTTTTCAACATGAAAATGACTTGAAAGATTCATTAAAAAAAACATGAAAATATAGTCAGCCTTTTAATATCTGAAAGAATTATTAACAAATGAGATCTTACAGAAAATATACTAACAAACGCTAAACTACCGGTATAAATCTATGAAAATTACAAATAATAAAAATATGAAAAAACTATATGATATATATATATATATATATATATATATATATATATATATATATATATATATTGAGATTTTATTCTGCTCTATTTTCAACTGCCTTTTGATAATTGGCTCTTTGCTGACGGAAGGAAATCATTATTTCATTCCTACATAATCACTCGGTAAAATTGGATTTTTTTGGCTTGAAGATAAAATCATTAAAATATTTCATTTCTTTTTTGTTCTAATCCCGCTAACAACTTTTTCAGCAATGATGGCAAACCTCTTAATGAGACATTTCAACAAATATAAGTAAGTGTAAATACATACATACATACATATATATAATATATATATATGTATATATATATGTATATATATATATATATATATATATATATTTATAACGAGATAAACGCAAACCATTATTCCTGAATTTATATCAAATTTATAGAGAGATCGAAGACTA
>NC_090761.1:53899438-53903655 GCF_036898095.1 Palaemon carinicauda | reverse complement strand
TCACACACAAACACACACACACACATATATATATATATATATATGTATGTATACATATATATACATATATATAGATAGATAAATAGATAGATAGATAGATAGATACAGATATATACACGTGTGTGTGTATGTACATATGGGTATGTGTGCGCACATCCATACGCACATATATAAATCTTGAAAGACCCTTCATCCAAACATCGGAAATTTCCCGCAAATCCTCAAATCCCCAAAAAACTTCCCCCTTGACATTTCACAACACCAAAATAAAATCTCGAACAAGAAGAGAAGAATCGAATCTCTCCAAAAGCAACAGCCGTAAATAAGCTCATTTTGTTGCCTTGCGAAGTGACTCTCGAATCCCTGCTATAAATAAGGATTTTAGCCTTCTTAAAGGATGGCTTCGTTCCACTAAAGTAAAATTTTGTTCGTTATAACAAGGTAATTTTTAATTAATGCATACTATATATCAAGTAAGATTTTCGTGGACCAAATGAGACTTTCATTTAGCCTAATTAAATTATTTTTTTAATCACTATAAGTTTTCTTATCCTCCCGTATCAACATCGTCGTCGTCGTCATCATCATCATCTCCTCCTATACGCCTATTGACGCAAAGGGCCTCTGTTACATTTCACCAGTCGTTTCTATCAAGGCTCAAATTTAAAACGATCTTATTCAGGAAACAACATAAACTATTTGTTTTCAAAACAACAAGGAATTTTTTATCCAATAAACCAGAAACTTCTTATACAATAAACGATTCCCTTGTCTACCAATCGAGGTTTTAAAATTGTCAAAAAAGTAAACTATGATTTTGAATACTGAACAAAATTATTATCTATCAAACGTGAAACTCATTCGTCAAACGTATAATTTTACTAACAAGAAACTTATTTCGCACCGCTATTTTCCTTGTATGAGCCCTTGGGCTTATGGCATCTTGCTTTTCCAACTAAGATTATAGCTTAGCTAGTAATAATAATAATAATAACAACAATAATAATAATAATATTAATAATAATAATAATAATAATAATAATAATAATAATAATAATAATAATAATAATAATAATATAGGAAATATTTATTTTAATATGGTTACTGTTCTTGAAATATTTTATTATTCCTTTTTCCTTTCCTCACTGGGCTATTTTCCCTGTTGGAGCCCCGGGGCTTGTTGCATCCTGCTTTTCCGACTAGGGTTGTGGCTTAGCAAGTAATAATAATAATAATAATAATAATAATAATAATAATAATAATAATAATGGTATAAGAAGTAAACAAAACCTTCTTTAGCTAACGAGAGCTCTATTCAACGAAATCTTATCATGCACAATTCCAAGAAAAGTAAACGAAATCTTCAATCATTAAAAGCATTCATATTCACTTAACGAAAAAAAAAAAATACTTATTTACTAAACGAGTCACCTATCAAACGACATTCTTATTATGCACAACGGCAAGAGACGGACGATGATGTCAACATCGTATTTACCGGTTAATTAGCGTATCTTTCTGGAGGCATCAGGAGAACATTATATGATGTCTACATGAAAGGTTTATGGATCATAATTTCATAAAGTAATTCCAACGTCAGGTTATAAACAACTTTTTTTTTTCTTTTTTTTTCTTTTTTTTTTTTATTTATTTCCACTGTCTACGAAAGGACTATGTTTAGAAGGGCGACCCACTTAGTCATACTATTCTCGTGTCTGTGCTTTACTTATGTATGATTCTCCTGCCAAAATCTTTATTCATCTTATTTAATCCACAGTCACTATAAATATCTTATACAGGAAAAGAATTGACTTCGTAAGCGATTTATTGGTTGAAACTTGGATCAGGAGAATCGCTCATACTGAACAAACTTACTAAGAATATTATTCAATTTCTAAATCAGAAATAATGTATAATATGAACTTAATTTGATAATAATAGAAAAAATGTAGATTATTGCTAAAGGGAAAAAAATACTTTTAAATATCTAGATTTAGATGCCTAAGGAAAATAATGCCAAACTTATAAATGAATATACTTAAAATTCTATTTCAAGAGAAATTAATTAGATGTTAAGATTGTAGCGAGATATTCATCTGAATAATTAGTCAACTAAATACAAACAAGTTTGTAAATCTTCCAGCCAACATATAATTGAGTTTAAAACTATCTAAACAATTTTCGAAGTAATTATATCAGAGTTTATTAACAGTTAACTCTTTATTAAAAAGCTATTCAGTGCTTGACTTATGAAACTAATTTTGTCACCGGCCAAGATAAAACTTCTTGAAATCTAAAACTTTTATTATAAAAGACAAAAATAAAATGAGATGTTTAGTATAACAAGTGAATAAATAAGAAGCTCGCAATATTCGTTCACCTTATATTTTGATTACATCGAGACATGAAAATGGCAAAACACTACTAACTCGAGTTAGTTTCCTTTACAAAAAAAAAAAATAGTCGCTAAAACTTATTGGCGAGATGAAACATTTATTTCAAAAGGACATATCTACCTCTGCGAAGTAACAACAGGGTATTAGAAAGACTGATTAAATAGCAAATATTCCAATGAAGGTATACAGTAAATGAAATGTACTGATGACTCTCAGTGACGTTTCAGAAATCTACATTTACTTTGCTATGATGAAAATATCTAAGCAGTGGTTCTAGATATTATACAAGATTGGAAATGTTTACCCAAAACATAGTTATGAAACATCTGAAGAGAAATTGTATTATGTCAATGTCTAAATCAACTCAAAATTAATTCTAAATATGTTTTATAATTTATTTCTTTATCTTTATTAAATATCACCACAATATGATGCAAAAATTTTCCTATCATTTAATTCAGAAACCTTTATTGGTGAAGAAATATTTTTTTTTCTCAGTACGAGTGATATATTTTTTTTAGTTCGAGACATATTTTTTTTCAGTTCGAGATATTTTTTTCTCAGTTCGAGACAATTTTTTCCTCAGCACGAGACAAAGGGTGCAGACAGACCTGATGTGAAGACAAGAAGAAGACAGATGCAGACAAGGACGCTGCAACAGAAAACCCAACGCATTCACAAGCCAACTAGACTTGTTACCAGTTTCCCACCGTATGCAAAAACACGGCTAACCTTTCGGGAAGTACGTTCGTAGGTGATGCCAAAATCTTTCTCTCTATCTATCTCTGGTGATGCCAAGAGTAAGGGGAATTCCATTGTGAAACTGTCTGGGGACACCCATCGAAATTGGCACTTCTAACAGGAGAGGATCCCAGGAACAAGATATGAGTTCATGGCAGGGATGTAGTTGTGAGTCATTAAATTTTCGCCGTATATAAAGAGCAGAACTGATTTCTAATTCAAAACGAATTAACAATAAAGTCATAATATAAAAGTAATTTCATCAGTAAGGTTCAATTTGCTGTTTTCGAAATTGAAATGATTGATGAAATATTAAAGTTATCACATGAACAAGACACAAAAAAAAGAGTTAAAAAACTAATAACTTCAAGGAGTAATTAGAAATTAGTTTCCCCTTTGAAATTAATAAGCAAAACATAAAAGATGCAATATAAGATAAAAAAAAAACATTGGTAGTTACAAGGATAAAATTACCTCGTTCTGATATATTCAAATGTTAACTTGCCATCTTGCTCATAAAAGATCATTAAGAAAGTGTTTTTATACATTAAAATTTACTAATTCTTACCGGTGAACTTAATACTGTAATTCTATATGACCTTTTTTATGACAAACCAACTTAGCGCCGTGATATTAGTTTGGAATTGATTCGGTCATAGTAGGAAACTTTATCTTGTTGTCAATGTGTATCTTTACCTTTGTGATATCTACCTAAACCATTTAATAAGGGATTATTTGGGTATAACATTTAAACTTCTTGAGCTATATAGCAGAAAATTCTCACAATAAAAGAAAATGGGTTACCAATACTTCATAGAATACTAATAACAATACTAATTAAACTGGATTTCTCTGAATACAATCATGATGAAACACAATTCGTTACTGATGCATAAATGAGAGAGAGAGAGAGAGAGAGAGAGAGAGAGAGAGAGAGAGAGAGAGAGAGAGAGAGAGAGAGAGAGACGTATCTTGATGAATAGTGGTGTACATTGTGACGCAGTACTATTCATTCGAATCTTTTATATATTCCTTACCTCTCCAACCAAGGGTAACCAACGACACTCAAATAACTACCAT
>NC_090761.1:53881938-53894438 GCF_036898095.1 Palaemon carinicauda | reverse complement strand
AGAAAAAACTTTAACGCGGAAAATTTTCCTCTTCAAAATTATTTATCGAATAGATTTATTTTATGGAAATTTCTACAATCTTGATCTTTTATTCACAATATTCGGATTTTCTTTTATCGAAATTTCTATCGAGCTACCCTTTATATTGAAGTTGTCTTCCGGTGGACCGGTGTTCAAACCAAAGACAATACACGAAAGATGGGAAGCTCCAGCCACAGCCGCATCGGCCGCCTACAAATTAGTACCCGGCATGAAATGAAGATGGCGGTAGCATTGCACCTCCCTACATCGTCTGTTTGTTTACAAAGCGGGGCATTCAATTTCAATCATGAATGGGCGTAGCCATCATCACCCGTGTGTGTGGATTGCAATAGGACGAAAAATGATTTTCCCCATCTGATTTTTCATGCTTTTCCTCAGAATAAAGAAAGGTAATAAAATCATTACATCTGTTACTAAGTACATGATGACTTTTAGAGAAAATGAAGAAATAAAATAGACCAAAGCAAAATTTAATGTCGGTGCAGTGTTATTCCGAAATAAATATTGGAAAATATTTACAATACGATGGACGCCTTTAAGCGGAAAGAAAATGTATGTATATGTGATTTTCGACGGGAAAAAAATATGGTATTTTTTTACTTATGGACATTAATTGCTTTCAACATAAAATATAGGTTTTTCTGTTGTATTATGATGTGATTTGAATGATTTTGAGGTACATTTCCATTGCAAATGGGTGGGGGAGACAAAGTAGGTAAAAACAGTGCAAAATAGAGGAAAAAACCTAAATATAACACTCAAACATATAAAAATGGACCGGTAAACAGGTATATACTGAATTCGAAATACATAAAAACACTGGAAATGGGAAAACCCGAGCCAAGAATTTTACATGAGAAAATGGCATACAAATGCACTATATGACCAGTTATTTTACGTCACATTGTAGTTATGCACTAACCTAACCTAACATTTTACTAGATTTGTATAAGAACTAGGTTACCTTATTAATGTCCATAACTAAAATAATACCAAAAATATTCTTGCCATTTGAAACCCCAACAACCAACCTAACCTTCCTGGTAGTGTACATCAGTAGCCTAATCATGTCAACAGTAAACCTAACCATATCAGCAGTACCATAACCATGCTAACAGTTACCTAACCATGTCAACAGTAATTTGCAATGGAAATGAAGCTATCTTGCAAAAGCATATCAAAATCAATTAGAAAAACTATATTTTCTTGTCACTGAGAGACGTCAACTATATTTAAAAAAAAATACCTCAAAGTTATATTTGCTTATCTTGAAAATCTCTAGAAATATGAAATAAACACACCAATTCCTATCACTGTCATTCAATTCGTGAATATTGGGTTTCCATGGCTTTTCCAGATAGGCTACTCACAGCAACTTTGATATACTGTATGTATACAGTACTGTAGTTATGTTATATTCTCAGCAGCTTACCCTTCGGTTGTAGTTATAAATGTTTACCTTAATTTTTCATTAATAAGCAATTATTTAGCAAACCAAAGTTGTTTCATCAGGAAGGATGGATCTTGTGGGAGCATTCATATGGGAGAGCATAAGTAGATTACTTAAGTTAGAGTGTTTTATTTTAATTTCAAGTTCACTAACCTTTTAATCTATGATCGAATTTTCTAATATGTACGGATAAAAGCATTCAAAAAAAAAAAAAAAAAAAAAATACATGCAAACCAGCATGTTTGCTCCCACAAGATCCATTCTTACCGTTTCATCTATGTTTCTGCATTATATGCTCATAATTGTTCAATTTTT
Organism: Palaemon carinicauda; assembly: GCF_036898095.1. Lineage (NCBI taxonomy): Eukaryota > Metazoa > Arthropoda > Malacostraca > Decapoda > Palaemonidae > Palaemon > Palaemon carinicauda. The sequence continues at coordinate 53,892,631 of NC_090761.1, read as the reverse complement.
AAAATGAAATCTTGTAATTGGTACCAACACCCCGCATAATATTCCAAAGTAAATTTACCATTTGGCAGCAAATGTACGCAGTAATACAGTAGTAATAAATTGGCAAAACAAGTTGTGAAAACCTATGATATTTGCTTGTACTGTACATGATGCAAAAAGAGACATAGTTCAAGTCAATTAGAATAATTGTTTCAATTTTTTTTAGGAATGTGCATGCTTCTTGCAGAAAATGACATTTTACTAGAAAATACCAGGCAGAAGTGTTGGTTATATTACCTTCACAAAAGGGTGCCAATTGAATATGCATTTTTGCGAACTCCCACAATTGGGCTACGAGATTTTAATAAATTGTTATAAATAGGTTCTGACTTGATCAAGAGCTTAATAAATAATCATAAAGTATAATAAACTGTATTAATTCATCTAGGTTCTTAGATTTGTCTGACACACATGTATTGTTTTATGTACAGTATATAATATTTTAGGAATAAGTACCTAAATATCAGATATATAATTATTAAGAAATACTGTATATTGTAACTTCCCTTAGACATGGATTTCAACTTCCCTCAAATGACAAATGATGAATTGCCACCCTGCTTCATAATATCTATGTCTATGTATTTGCAGATGCCTACAGTGGATTAGAGTTGTCAATATCAAATGTCTTCTTGATAAAAGTAAAAAATATGTAAACAACTGTTGTAGAGTATGCAGTCTTCACTTTTCTTGCAAGAACTATGTGACTCCAGATTCCTCAAGACTCAATAAAAATGCATGCAGGTGTGGATGAATATGTTATTACTATAATATAAAGACGTTGTTATATACTGTACTTTGTTTTATAATACATTTTTATAGTACAGTATTATGGACGGAAAATGTTAGTTATACTAATAACTCTTTCCCACTTTCACAGGTAATCCAAATGATACATCTGCAGTACCAGCAATAACATACAACTCTGAGTGTAGTACTGCAACATTTGAAAGCATTTTTGAAAAATCTGGCACAGTACAGTTCAGTTTGTAGTTTTGGAATCTAATTGTTTTGGTGTAATGACTTCCCTGTGGTTTGTTTCCTATTTGATTTGTGACGTCAATTTTTATTTGCTTTTTATGAAAATTAAGTTAAACCTAGATTTTTGCTTATACAGTATTCTATAAAATACAGCATTGCATTTGTTATAAAAGGATACATTACTTTTATTACTTTATTGTTGTACTTTTCTTAGTTTTATTAACAAATATTGCTTAACCATTGTCTAATCAGCATGCAAGCTAGGTCAGCTTTTTCATTTTGATTTCATATTATTGGTTTTGATTATCCCATTCTTTGTTTGCTATTAAATTATGATATATGCATGTTTTGTTTGCATGACTTGTATGACTATTGCATGCAAATGAAGCATGTGCCATTTCTTTTACTTTGTTCATGTTCTTTGCAAGAACATTTGTGTACAGTCGCTTAGGTATGTACAGTATACAATCATGAGCACAAACGCCCCAAAAAGGAAAATAGTTACTGTATACTACAGTATATTGGTGAAATAATAAGATAATATGAGACTAATTTTGTTTCATTCTAACTGTCTTCTCAATTTTAGATAAAGCTACTTAGCAATTAATGTTACATTAACTGAAGGATTTTATTTAATGATTCAGAAATGCCTAATATATAAGTCATAAGCTATGATAGAGCCCTATAATCATGTTAACAAGCAATATTAATCGATTTAGTATTCAGTAATTGATAAAATGAAGTTTACTGCAGCATAAGAATAAATATTAACATTTAAATAAGCCGCGCTACGCCACAGCCGAGTTTTAGTTGAGGGCATGATTAATAGATGGCGCGCATTCTGACGGGTTGGATGATGTTTTTCTTAATGGTATTAATAGTCAGTTTCCCATCTTTCGTGTATTGTCTTTGGTTCAAACAGAGCTTGACTTGATTCCGTGTTCGAAGCGTAGCAGACACATTATCTCGTATAGAAGAACGAGTTTGGTCGTTTTCGAGTGCTCTTTGGGGAGCTTCATCTTCATCCTGTTTTCATCTTCATCCTGCCTGTCCTTGTGTTACGGGCTGCCAGACGCATGGAGGCCGTGGTCTGCCTAAACCGATCTAAATTCATCCTCGTTCGTCAAGGTCTCTGAGGAATTCCATGAGTCGATGAAAAGATTTTCGTTGATTGAGTTGTGGAAGAAGGCGAAGATCATCATTGCTCTTACAGCAACTGAAGAGTTGCAAGTCTGAAGAACCTTCGAAAACCTTCAATGAGGCGTCGAAAAAAATTCATCCTCGTTCGTCAAGGTCTCTGAGGAATTCCGTGAGTCGATGAAGAGATTTTCGTGATTGAGTTGTGGAAGAAGGCGAGGATCATCATTGCTCTTACAGCGACTGAAGAGTTGCAAGTCTGAAGAACGTCATTCCTGAAAGGATTCTGGAAGATGATCGAAAACCTTCAATGAGGCGTCGAAAAAAATTCAGCAAAGACGACTACAGCGGTTTTGAGTCTCCATGTAACCAAGGCCCTTTGCATCAATAGGCGTTGTAGGAGATGGTGATTAATATGTTCAATGTAGCTCAAATTAATAAAATGCTAATTCAGAAAAGCGTCTTTACTTCTCCTTTATGTTATCCTATTTTAAATGATTTTAGAAGCCGATTGTAGTAGACATCGGCCTAAAAAAGATAGTTTCGTGATAATTTCTGTTGATTTGGTGGTAGACAAAATAGGAATCATGAAAAATTAACAAAATAAATCTTTCGTCTGATCGCAAATCCGGCTGCGGGATTCCTGCTTCATCTTGAAGACATTCTCGACTTCTCCCTGAGTGTCTCCAGATCAAGTTGCATTTTTATTTTTTTTCAAAATAGACCTAAAACAAGGTAGAGGAAAGCTATTAACCAAATATGGAGAAGTGTATGTATTGTTGTTTTTGTGGAATAGCTTTTGTGAGTACTAATCTAGGATATTGTGTATGCCGTAATTGTTCCGTCAAGGAACCGAAAACGTATCTTGAAAATATCAGACGAGGAAACTTAAAGGAAGGTGATCATCGTGGACAATCTCGGGACTTAAGAAACTATCTTAGACAGATTGCAGAGGATGAAATCTCAAAAGAAAAAAGTGACTTAGTTAACTTTGCAGAAATAGAAGAAGGAATTGTAGAAAGGCGTATACAGGCTTTTGAAAATATCATTCGAGGATTTATAAAGGAAGAAGACAATCTTCGTGAAAATATCATACCAGGAAACACACAGGAAAAAAGCAGTCTTCGTGGACAATCTCCAGACTTGAGAAAAAATCTTGATAAGAAAGCTAAGAACGCATTCGATTTAGAAAACCTGGAACTAAAAAAACAAAAAATACAAATACTTGGAAAAAAATGGGAAGACCTCTCTCGAATGTACAATAGGATCAAACCGGCCAATTTAAACGAACAGAGGCCCGTAAAAAAATGGGATTTCCCGGAGATTCAAAAACCGTCATGGGCGTGGCCAAGTTTTAGTGGTATAAGAGATCTTTTAGATAACGTGGATTGCTATAATAGTAACAAACCACCGGAATGCACATTAGGCAGAGATGGGAAACAAGAAAGCTGTAACGACAAAGACCCCCAGCCGATGAACAAATCTAAAGATGGTGATTGGTGGGAATTTGCAGAAGGAATACTTCGCGAAAACACAAAATATGAAAGCATGATTAAAGAAATGAAAAGGAAAGGCAATGAACAACAACAAATAATTGAGGAAATGAATTCAAAGATAAGACGATTGGAGAAACAGCTAATTGAGGGGATGGGAGATGAGAGGCAACAAGCCAGATGCCCAAATGAGTCCTATATAAATCGACTGGAGGAGCGCCTGGGAAGATATGCATTAGAAAAAAAATCGATGGAAGAAAAGAAACAAAAGGAAATAAATATCTTAAGAAAAATAATAGCAGAAAAAGACAAAATAGAGGAAAAAAACCAAGAGAGAGAGCAGGACAGTTATGAGAGAGATGCAATTGAGGCGCAGAAAAATCGACAGGAAAGGCAACTAGAAAAATGTCACCAAGACAGAAAAAAACAGGAAATGGAAATAGACAGGCTAAAAGAAATAATCAATGAACAGGATTTAAACAAGGAAAAAGAAATGCAACAACTGAAAATTCGTATCAGAGAGTTGGAAGACGACATCAATATTTTAAGAAAAATAATAGCAGAAAAAGACAAAATAGAGGAAAAAAACCAAGAGAGAGAGCAGGACAGTTATGAGAGAGATGCAATTGAGGCGCAGAAAAATCGACAGGAAAGGCAACTAGAAAAATGTCACCAAGACAGAAAAAAACAGGAAATGGAAATAGACAGGCTAAAAGAAATAATCAATGAACAGGATTTAAACAAGGAAAAAGAAATGCAACAACTGAAAATTCGTATCAGAGAGTTGGAAGACGACATCAATATTTTAAGAAAAATAATAGCAGAAAAAGACAAAATAGAGGAAAAAAACCAAGAGAGAGAGCAGGACAGTTATGAGAGAGATGCAATTGAGGCGCAGAAAAATCGACAGGAAAGGCAACTAGAAAAATGTCACCAAGACAGAAAAAAACAGGAAATGGAAATAGACAGGCTAAAAGAAATAATCAATGAACAGGATTTAAACAAGGAAAAAGAAATGCAACAACTGAAAATTCGTATCAGAGAGTTGGAAGACGACATCAATATCAAAGATGAATTACAAGCTGATTTCTTCATCCTATTAGAAGCTGCTGTAGATAATAACCCACTAAGCAGAAGCCAACTCTTAGACATCATAAATGCTCATGAACTTGAAAAAAAATTTGCCTCTTTCATTGCCTCTTCAAGGACAAGTTCAACCTCTACGCGGTCCTTCCCACAACCCCTCTCTCGTACTATTAACACGGATGAAGAATTTGAGATTATTGAACTAAGTGGTTACGTAAGTGTGGATTGGGGACTTGATGATGAAGAAGATGTACATAAAAGTGACAAGTTAGGAAATACTTGGAGACTGACTATCTCACGCGTACCTGAGTGGGAAACCAAGGAAACCTGGGAAACTGAAACTACAGTTTGGGATACCATTCATGATCTGGAGTCACAATATGCATCCGATCTTGAAGAGACAGACACGCATACCTCAGGGGAATCAATTTTTGATCAGTTCTTTGACGGTAATTGGACCTTTGAAAGGGGTACTACTTCCGATGTATATTATGAAATGATGTCAACCATGTTCACAAGTTCAACCTCTAGGCGGTCCTTCCCACAACCCCTCTCTCGTACTATTAACACGGATGAAAAATTTGAGATTATTGAACTAAGTGGTTACGTAAGTATGGATTGGGGACTTGATGATGAAGAAGATGTACATAAAAGTGACAAGTTAGGAAATACTTGGAGACTGACTACCTCACGCGTACCTGAGTGGGAAACCAAGGAAACCTGGGAAACTGAAACTACAGTTTGGGATACCATTCATGATCTGGAGTCACAATATGCATCCGATCTTGAAGAGTCAGACACATATACCTCAGGGGAATCAATTTTTGATCAGTTCTTTGAAAGGGGTACTACTTCCGATGTATATTATGAAATGACGTCAACCATGTTTACAAGTTCAACCTCTAGGCGGTCCTTCCCACAACCCCTCTTTCGTACTATTAACACGGATGAAGAATTTGAGACCATTGAAATAAGTGGTTACGTAAGTGTGGATTGGGGACTTGATGATGAAGATGTACATAAAAGTGACAAGTTAGTAAATACTTGGGGATTGACTACCTCACGCGTACCTGAGTGGGAAACCACGGAAACCTGGGAAACTGAAACTACATTTTGGGATACCAGTCATGATCTGGAAAAACAATATTCATATACCTCAGGAGAATCATATAGTACAAATGAATCTATTTGGGATCAGTTCTTTGACACGAATTGGACCTTTGAAAGGGGTACTACTTCCGATATATATTATGAAATGACGTCAACCATGTTTACATATGAGTAAGTAGGCAAAAGACAGTAAGTGATGTCAAACGTTTATCTGTTTTATCTTCACTTTAAATTAAGTTAAGTAAGACATGTGGACCAGTTTCTAGATCAATTCTCTCATAGGTACCTCGAAAATGGACTATGCACAGGGAAATGGTCTAGCTTTTTCTAGTCTGCTTGTCTCTTGATAAAGATTTGCCTGTACCAAATCTTTTTCAAGAAGACAGGTGGACCAGTTTCTAGATCAATTCTCTCATAGGTACCTCGAAAATGGACTATGCACAAGGAAATGGTCTAGCTTTTTCTAGTCTGCTTGTCTCTTGATAAAGATTTGCCTGTACCAAATCTTTTTCAAGGTGACAGGTGGACTAGTTTCTAGATCAATTCTCTCATAGGTACCTCGAAAATGGACTATGCACAAGGAAATGGTCTAGCTTTTTCTAGTCTGCTTGTCTCTTGATAAAGATTTGCCTGTACCAAATCTTTTTCAAGAAGACAGGTGGACCAGTTTCTAGATCAATTCTCTCATAGGTACCTCGAAAATGGACTATGCACAAGGAAATGGTCTAGCTTTTTCTAGTCTGCTTGTCTCTTGATAAAGATTTGCCTGTACCAAATCTTTTTCAAGGTGACAGGTGGACTAGTTTCTAGATCAATTCTCTCATAGGTACCTCGAAAATGGACTATGCACAAGGAAATGGTCTAGCTTTTTCTAGTGTGCTTGTCTCTTGATAAAGATTTGCCTGTACCAAATCTTTTTCAAGAAGACAGGTGGACCAGTTTCTAGATCAATTCTCTCATAGGTACCTCGAAAATGGACTATGCCCAGGGAAATGGTCTAGCTTTTTCTAGTCTGCTTGTCTCTTGATAAAGATTTGCCTGTACCAAATCTTTTTCAAGAAGACAGGTGAACCAGTTTCTAGATCAATTCTCTCATAGGTACCTCGAAAATGGACTATGCACAGGGAAATGGTCTAGCTTTTTCTAGTCTGCTTGTCTCTTGATAAAGATTTGCCTGTACCAAATCTTTTTCAAGAAGACAGGTGGACCAGTTTCTAGATCAATTCTCTCATAGGTACCTCGAAAATGGACTATGCATAGGGAAATGGTCTAGCTTTTTCTAGTCTGCTTGTCTCTTGATAAAGATTTGCCTGTACCAAATCTTTTTCAAGAAGACAGGTGGACCAGTTTCTAGATCAATTCTCTCATAGGTACCTCGAAAATGGATTATGCACAGGGAAATGGTCTAGCTTTTTCTAGTCTGCTTGTCTCTTGATAAAGATTTGCCTGTACCAAATCTTTTTCAAGAAGACAGGTGGACCTGTTTCTAGATCAATTCTCTCATAGGTACCTCGAAAATGGACTATGCACAGGGAAATGGTCTAGCTTTTTCTAGTGTGCTTGTCTCTTGATAAAGATTTGCCTGTACCAAATCTTTTTCAAGAAGACAGGTGGACCAGTTTCTAGATCAATTCTCTCATAGGTACCTCGAAAATGGATTATGCACAGGGAAATGGTCTAGCTTTTTCTAGTGTGCTTGTCTCTTGATAAAGATTTGCCTGTACCAAATCTTTTTCAAGAAGACAGGTGGACCAGTTTCTAGATCAATTCTCTCATAGGTACCTCGAAAATGGATTATGCACAGGGAAATGGTCTAGCTTTTTCTAGTGTGCTTGTCTCTTGATAAAGATTTGCCTGTACCAAATCTTTTTCAAGAAGACAGGTGGACCTGTTTCTAGATCAATTCTCTCATAGGTACCTCGAAAATGGACTATGCACAGGGAAATGGTCTAGCTTTTTCTAGTCTGCTTGTCTCTTGATAAAGATTTGCCTGTACCAAATCTTTTTCAAGGTGACAGGTGGACCAGTTTCTAGATCAATTCTCTCATAGGTACCTCGAAAATGGACTATGCACAGAGAAATGGTCTAGCTTTTTCTAGTCTGCTTGTCTCTTGATAAAGATTTGCCAGAACCAAATCTTTTTCAAGAAGACAGGTGGACCAGTTGCTAGATCAATTCTCTCATAGGTACCTCGAAAATGGACTATGCACAAGGAAATGGTCTAGCTTTTTCTAGTCTGCTTGTCTCTTGATAAAGATTTGCCAGAACCAAATCTTTTTCAAGAAGACAGGTGGACCAGTTGCTAGATCAATTCTCTCATAGGTACCTCGAAAATGGACTATGCACAGGGAAATGGTCTAGCTTTTTCTAGTCTGCTTGTCTCTTGATAAAGATTTGCCTGTACCAAATCTTTTTCAAGAAGACAGGTGGACCAGTTTCTAGATCAATTCTCTCATAGGTACCTCGAAAATGGACTATGCACAGGGAAATGGTCTAGCTTTTTCTAGTGTGCTTGTCTCTTGATAAAGATTTGCCTGTACCAAATCTTTTTCAAGAAGACAGGTGGACCTGTTTCTAGATCAATTCTCTCATAGGTACCTCGAAAATGGACTATGCACAGGGAAATGGTCTAGCTTTTTCTAGTCTGCTTGTCTCTTGATAAAGATTTGCCTGTACCAAATCTTTTTCAAGAAGACAGGTGGACCAGTTGCTAGATCAATTCTCTCATAGGTACCTCGAAAATGGACTATGCACAGAGAAATGGTCTAGCTTTTTCTAGTCTGCTTGTCTCTTGATAAAGATTTGCCAGAACCAAATCTTTTTCAAGAAGACAGGTGGACCAGTTGCTAGATCAATTCTCTCATAGGTACCTCGAAAATGGACTATGCACAGGGAAATGGTCTAGCTTTTTCTAGTGTGCTTGTCTCTTGATAAAGATTTGCCAGAACCAAATCTTTTTCAAGAAGACAGGTGGACCAGTTGCTAGATCAATTCTCTCATAGGTACCTCGAAAATGGACTATGCGCAGGGAAATGGTCTAGCTTTTTCTAGTCTGCTTGTCTCTTGATAAAGATTTGCCTGTACCAAATCTTTTTCAAGAAGACAGGTGGACCAGTTTCTAGATCAATTCTCTCATAGGTACCTCGAAAATGGACTATGCACAGGGAAATGGTCTAGCTTTTTCTAGTGTGCTTGTCTCTTGATAAAGATTTGCCTGTACCAAATCTTTTTCAAGAAGACAGGTGGACCAGTTTCTAGATCAATTCTCTCATAGGTACCTCGAAAATGGACTATGCACAGGGAAATGGTCTAGCTTTTTCTAGTCTGCTTGTCTCTTGATAAAGATTTGCCTGTACCAAATCTTTTTCAAGAAGACAGGTGGACCAGTTTCTAGATCAATTCTCTCATAGGTACCTCGAAAATGGACTATGCACAGGGAAATGGTCTAGCTTTTTCTAGTGTGCTTGTCTCTTGATAAAGATTTGCCTGTACCAAATCTTTTTCAAGAAGACAGGTGGACCAGTTTCTAGATCAATTCTCTCATAGGGACCTCGAAAATGGACTATGCACAGGGAAATGGTCTAGCTTTTTCTAGTCTGCTTGTCTCTTGATAAAGATTTGCCTGTACCAAATCTTTTTCAAGGTGACAGGTGGACCAGTTGCTAGATCAATTCTCTTATAGGTATCTGGAAGATGGACTATGCACAGATGAAAATAATGACCGAACCGGGCCCATCAGAAATAAAATCCAAGCTAGATTTTAGATAATCTTTATAGAGGTAAAGAAAACGTTTACCCATATATACTGTATGTAAAAAAAATCTTTCCCACCGTTATCCCTACATTAAGGGGTCGATTGCCTATGCACCCTCTCCAATGACTTCTATCAAAGGCATCCTCTTCCACCAAACCTTATCTCTCCATATCATCCCTCACCTTATCTGCCTCTCTCTCTCTCGATGTTTTCCCTCAAACAGGTTCCTCTCAAGCCCTCTTCTCAATCTTACCAACATCCATGTTACAAAATTAGTGAACCACTAATAGAATTAAGCAGACCCGGAGACAAGCTCTTAACATTAAAGTTGACAGAATGAAAGGAAGCCTCCAGTGTCGTAATAAGTTTCATAAAGTTTACGACCATTATGGAGAAAAAATCTTCCCAATTTGCATGAGTAATAAAAACTTTTATTTCCTCAAGTCGATAATTTGTTTAAGGAAATATCCAAACCTGCAAAACAAATACTATGCTTTAATATTTTGTCAACTGTTGAATGCCTATATAAAGGAGTATGTTTACACAGTCCATTAACTTTCACATTAAAATGTCCCGTCTAAGTAGAATCGGTAATGTAAAGGTATATACTACAGGCGATTCACATTCTAATATCTATTAATTACAATCAACGATGCATGTTCACAGAATACAATATCATCGTTTTATATGCCAAACGGCGTCCACACTCTAAAATATTCCCAGGTGTAAAACACAGCGAAACTTTAATAAAAAATAGCAACAACAGTTTTCAGGTTTTCAGAGGATGAGCATCAATCATAAATAATGAAAACAAGCGGATTTAGATTTATTTGACAGATATGTTCTGGCTAAGATAAACAAGCGAAAATGTTAAATCAACGAGGAACTAAAATGTTAATGATAAACAAACAAAGGCGGTCACATAGGAGGCCACAAACATACAAGTGACTTGAAGAGAGAAGGAACTGATGGTGAGTCATAGCAGCAAGAAAATAAAAAGAAATTTAATTTATACTTTATATATAATATATAATGTTTATGTATAATATGAAGTCACAGTTTATAACAGGTTCGTTAACTTTTCCCCAAAACC
>NC_090761.1:53876938-53879438 GCF_036898095.1 Palaemon carinicauda | reverse complement strand
TTCAAAGAGATTCAAATGAGTGATCTCAAGATTATCAGCTGCTTTTACCTGTAAACATGGCCATCAATCTTTCTTGAATTCAAGCATAAAGTGTATACATTTTATTTCCGTCCTCTTGCATACGAAAACACATTGGAGAGAGAGAGAGAGAGAGAGAGAGAGAGAGAGAGAGAGAGAGAGAGAGAGAGAGAGAGAGAGAGAGAGAGAGAGAGAGAGAGAGAGAGAGAATAATTACAAGATAAATTTCTGGGTTTTCTTTAAGTCAAAAAGTTAGACGTTATTAAAAACCTTAACTTTTACATAATTATACATAATACACATAGACACACGCACACACACATACATACATACACACACACACACACACACACACACATATATATATATATATATATATATATATATATATATATATATATATATATATATATATATACATACAGTATATAATAGAAAATTTGAATAGAAAAATCAGAAATGTAGGACTGAAAATGATTATGAGTAAAACTAAGATAATATCCAATGATAATGCAGACAACAAATAAGAGTCATGGACGAGCCCCTGGAAGATTGTTAATGAATATACGTACATAGGACAGACAGTAAGTGTTTTCCCCGGACACGAGCCCGAAATTAAAAGAAGGATAAACATGGGATGGAGAGCATTTGGTAAACAAACTGATATTATAAAGCGTAAAATTCCACTTTCTCTAAAAGGGAAAGTATTTAATAAGATGCTCTTTCCATTATCAACTTATGCACCAGAAACTTGGAGCCATACTAAGGCCTAAGGACATAAGCTAGTTACAACTCAAAGAGGTATGAAAACAATAATGGGGAATAACACTAAGAGACAGAAAAAGCGCAACATGGATAAGAAAGTAAACTAAAGTAGAGGATGTTCTAATAACGCGTAAGAAAAAGAAATGGACATGGGCAAGACATATAATGCGAATGACAGACAATAGTTGGTTCATTAAGAATAACAGAATTGGTCCCTAGAAATTGTAAAAGAAGCAGGAAAAGAAAGAGAAGACGATGGGTTTAGGAACTAAGAAAGTTTACTGGTGTGGACTGGCACAGAAAGCCCATACACACACAAGTGGAAGGACATGACTGAGGCCTTTCTTCTGCAATGGACTAGTAAAGCCTGAGGATGATGATGAGGATGATGTATGTGTGTGGGTGTGTGTACGTATTCTCTGAGAGAGAGAGAGAGAGAGAGAGAGAGAGAGAGAGAGAGAGAGAGAGAGAGAGATTTAAAAATCTTCACTGATGCTGCATTCGCTAGATTGTAAGAGTTCAATAAAACAGGTTGTTTATCGCGCCAAATTATACAAAAAATAAGACTAACATAATGCGCTATCTGATAACAACAACGTGGTTGTTTAGTCAACCATAAATGTTGTTAAAAAACAATTATTTGCAAGCATTGCTAACAATAAAATGTTAAGACCACTGATATTTTTAAGACTGAAGTTTCGCAACCAAATGAAATATCATGCTGTGAGCTTTAAACACAAAACCCCTATTCAAACATAACGACATTTTGACGTGCGTGTGATATATATATATATATATATATATATATATATATATATATATATATATATATATATATATATATATATATATATATATATACATATATATATATATATATATATATATATATATATGTATACATATATATACACATATATATACATATATATAATACATATATAAATAGGTGTGTTTGCATCTGTATATATATATATATATATATATATATATATATATATATATATATATATATATATATGCATATATATATATATATATAGAGAGAGAGAGAGAGAGAGAGAGAGAGAGAGAGAGAGAGAGAGAGAGAGAGAGAGAGAGAGAGAGAGAGATACATACATATAAATATGCATATATATGTATATATATGTGTGTGTTTATGTATGTATGTATATATATATGTATATGCAGTGTATATATATCAAATATGATCCGGAACAAATGAGTCACTAAAGAATAAAAATAATCCAAACAATGCTTTAAATAGATTAAACATTCAAACCCCAAAAAATCATATAAACATAATCAAGATGCAAATAACGCAATAAAATCAACTGATTCAATATTAAACACTAGAATCCCCCCCATAAAGCAACACCCACTTATTTGCATGTGCCCAGACTTCCTTAGCCAGCATCCTATATCTTAGTTTACAATCTCGGTTTTGTAAGGGTACGTTGTTAGATTGAATGCAAACACATCACCGTCACTACCGCGCGCAAAACTAACATCATTACTTACCACCCACCAGAGCTTAGGTATTCTAGCATAGTTCAAACCAGAGCCAAATATCGTCAAGTTTAAAGTTGCGGCTTGATTTACCAGGAATAAGATAATATGCAGTGTGTATGCATGTGCATTGGTACACAAACAAACAAACATGTATCTATCTATCTATCTATCAATATATATGTGTATACGTGTATATACACACACA
>NC_090761.1:53864641-53868938 GCF_036898095.1 Palaemon carinicauda | reverse complement strand
TTATGTTTAACAGATAATTATGGGTACACTGCATAATACTCTCAAGCGAACGGACCACATGGAGAAAGTCATTTGTCTTTTAGAAATAAAACAACCCCTTACATCAATATCTTCTTCCCGGCCAAGGAATTTCACCTCATCTGACTACAAAGACGGATATAAAACAAGATTGAACCCAAGATAATTAGATCATTCTTGAGACAACAACAACAGATGAAAAGTGCGAATATGATGCAGGTTGCAACGAGAAGAAAGAAGCAACATGCACGTTCATTTTAGACACATTGTAAAATATAATTTTGTTCTAAAGATAATAAAATATATTCACAAATATACTTAGAGGTGTATGTATGTATGTATTATTAGCATCTATTCTTTTACAGACTATTTTTCCCCATTCCTCAAAGGCTTCAGCTTTACATCAGAATGAATACCGCACATACATTTCAGAGTATTTATACTTATACATATACATGTACACATCCATAAATGCATACACACACGCGCATATATATATTTATGTATATAAATATATACATATATATACTTACATATACAGTATATACACACATATAAATATATATATATATATATATATATATATGTATATATATATATATATATATGTATATATATGTAGGTATGTATGTATGTATATGTTTGTGTGTGTGTGTAATTATGGCTATTAAACATGAGGCATATTCACAACGAGGTCGTTAAATTTCCATCATATAGTGAGATAAATTCTCCCTGACATAATGTCCATATGACGAATGAAGACAACTAGGGTATTGTTGAAGTAAAAAAAATGAACTATCATTAACAAACAAATTCTTCCATACATCAGCAACAGTTGGCTAGAGCAAAAACAAAATGTCAATGTTGCAAATTTGATGAGAGGTATATAGAATTATGATTGAAGAGCAAGATAATCAATATAGGATGCAGTTCTAGAATTTTGTTGGGAAAAAACGAAGATGATGCTGCAATGCTGTTAGAAAAAAATAGAGAAAAGGGACTAAAGCTATCGAAGAAGATCCTTTTAAAATGAAAAACAATTAACAAAATAATGCTCAGTTGTTTACATGGTATAAAGAATAATAAGGGTTTGGTTCACAGTAACAGTAACAAACAAATAAGTCAAGAAAGAGATGCGAAAACAATAAGGTGGTATAACGCAGAGTTTCATCAAATCTACGCCCACACGAGCACGCGAGGCTGCAAAGCCATGATGAATACTGATCCTAAGATAAAAGACGCTGAAAACTACGGTTCGGCCTTTGAGAATTCTCATTAAGGTTCTGAAACACTTAACACATTTAGGGTCATTAGCAGAACACAGGTGTAGAGTAAGTCGACATGAGTCGTGACGGATTCGTCAGATAGACTGAAGGATAACCTAGTATCTTAAATGAACATCAAAAGGCTAAAGGAGTCCTACAAAGAAATAGTGCATTATAAGCAACTAGTGTACGCTACCGGTCAAAATGACGGGTAAATATTTAGATAGAAACGCACGCACACGCACACACATATTCAACCCTTCCCTCCCCTCCCCCTGTCCTCTCGGGGTACCCTCTTACCAGGGTATGCCTACTCCCTCTCCCCCCTACCCGACAGATGATTAGAGACCGACTAGTTATACGTCAATATATATATATAAATATATATATATATATATATATATATATCCAGACACTTGCTCTTTACTATAAAGGGGAGATGAAAAATGCAAATTTTAAAATTTACTCCCTTTCTAACAATCAAGGAATCCTCCTTTTACTTATATGACAGCCTTGATTGGTAAAAATAACAGTTGCTAATATGGGCAATGCAAAGGATTATTGCAATACGTCCCGTCCTTTTTGTTCGTATCCGGATGCGGTGGTAAGGTTAAATGTGTATTGCAAATGACGTTAATGTATGCGAGTCCATGAGTCCGGAGATAAGGAATGACAGTTATAGTGCTTACTGATTAAGACAAAGTACTAAAAGGCACGAAACAAATATATGTATTAAAACTTAGTTTAATTAATAAAGGATATTAAAGATAACTTCCGGTATATACTATAGCCAGCCTCTCAGAGAGAGAGAGAGAGAGAGAGAGAGAGAGAGAGAGAGAAGGTATTTCTAGAAAGAAAACTGCCTACAAACGTATAAAATATACTACCCAATGCTTTACTGTCAAAAGGATCACGTGACTTGATAAACAGCAAAAATCAGTAGGAAATAAAATTGTACCCTAAAGAAGTTATCAAAATACACAAACGCGCTACGTACTAAACCATTTTATTATTTCCTACTGGATTTTGATATATATACTACATAAAACAACAAAAATGCAGCAAGAAATCAGCTCGTGCTAAACACCAAGAGAAAAAAAAAATAATATGAAGAACCTAGTGCCAAATTTCGTCGTGAGAAATTCATAAAGATTGTATCTGGACTTGAGACGATTCTTCTGATATCGTTACACGCGACTGCGTTGTCTTTGTATGGGTTCTGATATTCAGGAATTTTATTATTATTATTATTATTATTATTATTATTATTATTATTATTATTATTATTATTATTATTATTATAAGCACACATATTGCTAGGTCAAAGCAACTTCAATTTCTTGGGCCTGCGTCCGATTCCCTGTCCTACCAGAAGCTATTATCTTTGAGTTGATTCCCTCTTGGGTCTCTGATCCCAAGGTAGATAGAATCCAGATATTAGGAGGGTTAAGATATATGGCTTATATGAATATGAAAACACGTTTAATTAAATGTGCAAAAATTATCATATATATATATATATATATATACATATATATATATATATATATATATACATATATATAGAATCCAGATATTGGGAGGAGTATGATATATGGCTTATATGAATATGAAAAGACGCTTAAATGTGCAAAAATTATCATATATATATATATATATTAATATATATATATATATATATATATAGTGGATATGTGTCTGGATCAAATTTTACTGAAATTTAACATGATTTAATAGAGTTAATTATCCGTAATAACAAAACTGACATGAAACACCATACATTTCGATTGATAGCGCTCCAACCCTGTCAGCTGTGGAACATGAGCACAGTGAGTTTGGGATAAGGGTGTTTAATATTTATATCGGCCAGTTGACTTTATGCAAAATATATATATATATATATATATATACACATATAAGTAGGAGCTAGGTTTGTGGTACCCAGCTTGCTCTATAGAGACAGACCGAATACTAAATCCCTGGAAAGATTGAAGCCATATAGCCAGGTTCCGTTAAAACCTACTTTTACCTCAGCCAACGTAATCAGTAGGTGACTAACCTAGCAATTATAAGACTGTTATGAGTCGCTGACACGATAGAGAAGGGCATGAAACTTCCTCTTACACCAACTGCTGGGACACGGAATCTTTATCTGGTATGGAAGGCATAGAAATTGTACTGGTTTATGAATATCAAGAACCATTCTTTAGAGTATATCTTTCATTTTATCTAGTAGTTGTCACCCAATTTTTCCACATGACCGAACTATCTTAGATTAATCTAACTCACGCTTTCACCCAAGATAACTGTTTTACATGTATGACGTATTTCCACATTTTTCACCTTATAGATTTTTCATATACTAGTATAAGCTACGCAAACAATAGAAATCCAAGGTTTCAACCTTTTATTTTTTATTCATACTAAGCAATCATACCAAACATTTCATTTTCATAAAGAATACATACACACACATATATATATATATATATATATACATACACACACACACATATATATATATATATATGTGTGTGTGTGTGAGAGAGTGTGTGTGTGTCTGTGTGTATGCTTGTGCCAGTAAAGGTAAGGTGCACCAGGGTACACACTACATTACATAAACTGCACTAATTGCCCTCCCTTCTTCCCTTGCAGCGAAGTGCACAATAGACCTTACAAATAAGGCATTTAATAGCTGTACCCTATACCTCTGTGAGTACGATTTGAAGACTGATAGAGCTTCTAAGCTAAACTAAACCCAACCCAGGACACCCCCAAACCCCTTTTGCACCTTATGGGGCATCGGTATTGTTAAAGAGCTTGTTCTCTGACCGCGCCGTGAGTGACTTTATGAATACATTGAACAATGGGCATGCAGAGAAAAACACACACCTTTTTCTCTATAAGCAAATCGGAGTTAGAAATGATGCGTGAGTCAGGGGTAAGGTGGATCTAGTTACATAATAAACGTGGAAGCAAACAACGGGAAACAAAGGAATATGCAAGATTTTTTT
>NC_090761.1:53789641-53854641 GCF_036898095.1 Palaemon carinicauda | reverse complement strand
AGACAGAAATGAAAAACAGGAGCAAATCACTTTATGGCGCCCACGCCCACAGGTATGCAGGCTTTGTAAAGAAGATGTCAGAGTAATTAAGGTCAGGGATTTTCTATGTAAAATCCATTTCTCACGACATGTTGTTCAAGATCTAAAATCTCTAAAGTTAAAAGAGAGGAAAATGAAAAAGCTTTAAGAAAAAGATTACCTTCAGAATTTCATGGCATAAATAAAGATTAAAATGAGCGATATATTTATAGCTATTATTATTATTATTATTATTATTATTATTATTATTATTATTATTACTAGCCAAGCTATAACCCTAGATGGAAAAGCAAGATACTATAAGCCCAAAGGCTCCAACAGGGATAAATAGGTCAGTGAGAAAAGGAAATAAGGAAATCAATAAATGATATGAGAAAAAAATAACAATAAAATATTTTAGACACTGTAACAACACCAAAACAGATATGTCTTATATAAACTGCTTTTATTCAGTTCTGCTTTATGCAATCACATAAAATATATTATTGCTACCTGTCCAAATGATGGATGTGGACAGTTCATACCGTTTTAATAAACACATTAACAAATCAACAAACAAACAAACACAAAAAACCTACACATATACAGAGCCTTTCACTATCTGGTGTTAGAGTTCTCTTGCCGTAGGGTACACTCAAGCATGCTATTCTATCTGTTTCCTTTCCTCGCTTGGCTATTTTCCCTGTTGGAGCCATTGGGCTCATAGCATATGCTTTTCCAACTAGGGATGTAGCTTAGCCAATAATAATAATAATAATAATAATAATAATAATAATAATAATAATAATAATAATAATAATAATGTGTTCGTGTGCGATTTCTGAATGTGAGTGTGATTTGGTGACTTGAGAAGTAACAAGAAAATCATGAAACTTCATTAAAAACAACATAACTGAGAGAGAGAGAGAGAGAGAGAGAGAGAGAGAGAGAAAGGGGAGGGGGGGGCGTTTGCTATTGTTTCTGAGGTCATAAAATCGTTCTAAAGCGAAAGGGAATAAATGATATCAAGAACAATGTCAATTATAACTGCAACAACAACAGCCACAATAATAATAATAATAATAATAATAATAATAATAATAATAATAATGGGAAAATATGGAAATACAAGAAAACACAAACTATCAGAAGTTCAATCAATCAATTTCATAGGATTAAAGGCGATGCATAAACCCTAGAAGAATTCTCACCACTAGTGTGCGCCCTACGCTACTTCCTAGATAAATAGACCTAAGATACATTTGTCTATTCGCAAAGAGGGGATAAGTGAACTACAAAATGTACTGAGTATCACGGGTACATTCAGTATACTGCACACAAACTGGTATCTGAAAAGATGTTGAGAGACATAAGATACGACAGATAAGAAAAAAATGAAAATGAAGGTTTGTGCCAATTTATCCGCGGATTGCGCAGGCCAAGAAATCATGAAAATGTAAAGGCAGCTTTGGATTTAAAAGTGGCTAATTAAGATTTTAAAAGACATAATATCTGAGAATTTGAAGGTTTTCGATGTGACAAAAAAAGCTTATTCTACAGGTATAACTAAAGGAAAGACACGTTTCCACTTGCCAAAGGGACGAGGGTAATTTATGAATCTCTCTCTCTCTCTCTCTCTCTCTCTCTCTCTCTCCGTCAGGTCAATGGCTTTAATGGCAATTAGCAAGGCTTGAAATTCTCTTGGCTAAGCGCTTTGTTTCCCCCCAAAAGAAAGTATCAGATACCTGAAATGAATGAAGCTTAGAATAAGCTCTGAAAAATTTGAGTCATTCAGAGGTCGAAGTTAGACATCGTTTGGGCATGTGATGAAAGCAGTGTAGTGTGGTAATAATCAGCCCACTGTGCTGTTTGTATACTGCAATACATAAATACATAAACTTCTTTTGTATCCACCAGAAACTATGTAATAATTATTGTCCAATATATATACATCTTGTATATACATGCAAACACACATATATAAATTTATTTTTCAATATTTCGCTTAATCTTTCCCCTTCAGAGAAAGAAACATATAACACAAGAGAGAGAGAGAGAGAGAGAGAGAGAGAGAGAGAGAGAGAGAGAGAGAGAGAGAGAGGGGGGGGGGAATAGCCCAAATACCATCGCAATGAGAGCGCACTGTTGTCATTCTTGAACAAGCATTTCAGAGGGACCTTGTGACTAACAACAGAGGCATTCGTGCATTATAGCATAAATGATTCAGCCGGTCACAGGACACAGCAGATCTTGACTGTCAAAATAGGGGTTTTCTTTGTTTCTGATGTCACAAAAG
Organism: Palaemon carinicauda; assembly: GCF_036898095.1. NCBI lineage: Eukaryota > Metazoa > Arthropoda > Malacostraca > Decapoda > Palaemonidae > Palaemon > Palaemon carinicauda. The sequence goes on along the minus strand of NC_090761.1, from coordinate 53,852,327 downwards.
TCTTGCTCTGGCCTACCACTTTCATGCTTATATATATACTCTAAATGAGAGGCCTCTCCCCCCCTCTCTCTCTCTCTCTCTCTCTCTCTCTCTCTCTACACACACACACACACACACACATATATATATATATATATATATATATGGAGAAAAGTAAATGTATTTCTGCTGTATCCTAAAGGCCATCTGTAGGACGGTCTGTCCGAGGAGAAACTATCTTCGAATTTTGGACGCCACTGATTTCTAGAATATCTATAATGAATATTTCTCTTACACACGTGATTAACACAAATATTAATGATACTTTCGTTTAAAATTATGGCTCAAAATATCTAAGAGTAACATGTCTGCAAAACGACGTTAAAATATATAGTAGTTGAGTCCTAGTTATAAGCATACATACAACAAAAATATGTTTTATGCAGCTCTTTCTTCCCTTGAAAGTACACAAGTGTCTTCTCAAAACAATTACTCCGATACGGACTTCACATTAGGGTTGAGAAAAAGATTGTTTTATTTCTTCCTTTATATTACATAATATAATCAGTATTTAAGTCATACTTTCATCAATTCATGCAATCCATCCATTCCTCACAATTTAGTTTTATTATACACTTGAAGGTTACTTCTATAACCAGTATAAATACAGTGGCCAATTCCATTCTTGATTCACAGTCTGCCACTGAACTAGTTTCTGTATCCACCAAATTCATTAGAATACACCACCATCACTCCGGTTGCATATCTTATTCATAAACTACATTTTTTTCTTCTATTTTTCCTTCTTGTGCGACCCCTTCATTTCACATTTTTTTTTTCTTAATTTTTCAAAGCAATTGTCATTAACTCTCACCATTTAAACTATAATTTTCTTATGTATTTTCCTGTTGTTTCATTCTTGCATCTGGGGCCAATTTTCTCTTGCAACCACCAAACGAACTTCAAAGATTTCTTTAAATTACATAACAAAACCTCTCATTTAACATCATCACCATGCATTCCCTTTTCTCCTCTTTTCTATGAAAATGCATGAGGGAAACACACCATTGATTCCATAATATCAAGTATAATCGTCATGTTTCCAAAAAAATCTTTCTATCGTAAATATAAAAGGCTCACCAGGTGGTGTAGAAAGGTCCTTCCCATATTACTATAACAAAACAACTCACCATTACCATCATTAACCATATGCATTAGGAAAAATGTTCAATAATAGTTAACTTGGAAATTTCTATACAGGTGATCATGAAGAGATATCTAAATACAATGTATAATCAAGAACATTTTAATTACAATGAAAATTTTGTTAGGCTAGCTTAACAGGTTAGAAACACGTTCAAACTACTTGTGAATAGATATACGAAATATAAAGTAATATATCTTCACATTATGAATCAGTATTGAAAAAAAAATTGACGTCTTTAAATTACAGTTTTCAGCAGAAATGAATGTATTAAGAGTATTTTGAACTTATCTGAATTGTAAAAGTTTTTAAAGCATAATTTTCAGTAGTAGTGAACGAATAAAATTATACTGAACTTATCTGAAAAGCAAATAGCAAACCCAACATCAAACACTAAAAAAAAAAAAAAGACAAGGTAAGACCCCCGAAGGCTTCTAACAACCATTCTTAAGCTCCTTCAGTAAAAACTAATGAACAATGTCCTTCAGGAAGAATTTAGTTCCATAATCCTAGTGACCTCGCGTCGCATATCCTCGAGTGCATCGCTGACAAATATCAGTTCTCCGCTTGAGTTCCCCTTGTGGCATTCCTCTCTCTCTCTCTCTCTCTCTCTCTCTCTCTCTCTCTCTCAGTTCCAATAACTCGACAAGCTTCGGAAATGTGAAAAGCCAAGCCCTTGCGACCTATTTTCCTCTTTTCATTCAATTTCTGTACTTTGCTTATTGAGAATATTTTGCAATATAAAAATGGGGCATTGTATCTTATAGTTTTTATTCATATTCATATAAAATACAGACGAATATATATATATATATATATATATATAATAAATATATATATATACACATACATATGCACATACACACACACGCATATATATATATATATATATATAATGCTGCATATATGCGCATATGTGCAATCTGTCTTCAATTTTTACCCACTTTAATATGTGGTCGCTGTTTCCTATCCAATCAGGTGTTTTAAAGCATCGTCTGAGTTAAAATCATACCTTGAAAATATTTCTTGAAAGAAAATAGGTTTGAAACCTTCCCTGTAAGGAGGCTAAGTTGATAGCATCCCTTTAAACCTTCCATGGAATTTGAAAGCAGTGCAAATTTCCCTGTAAAAGGATAGCACAGGAACCATTACAGGACTGGGGTGTATATATATATATATATATATATGTTTTGTGTGTGCTGATGTTATTGTGTGCGTATAAAGATATTAATTAAATTATAGATTTATTATGCTTTCTTTTTGGAACCCGTGCAAACTCATTTGATTTCAAGTGATTTCGAGTACCACTGAATGATTAAAAGCTATCAATGGCTGACCTACAAACAAACTAAATAACAGTCCCCTGCTTCGTACCTGACATAGTACAATATTTCTGACGAATGTGACTTGTCTCCAAATATTTTCGTACTTTCTTAATATTAAATACAAATAAGTAATAACTATTTGCCCTTTGGCAATGATTTCAGAGGCTTTTGGAATAGAAATATAGATATTACATAAAATTATATATCGACATAAACATATATATATATATATATATATATATATATGTATGTATGTGTGTGCGTGTGTGTGTGTTTGTGTACGTGTCTAAATTTATTAGCAAAGGAGAGATAAACGACAGACAGCTGACAATGAATGGAGCCATGAAATTAGAACCATATTTAGTCTCACAAATATAAATAACGACTTTTTTTCTTCTATTAGTACTAACTTTTACCGACATCAATTAAATGAAAAATAAGTCTTCTTTTAGATTTGCACCAAAGACAGTTCAGTTCTTGTATATTATCTATCTCTGCTTTCATTCTCCCAAGTGACTTTATATTCATGTGATGTTTATTTCCTCTTCAGCCATATTATCTGTTTTGCAAAGAATAGCGACAAGATCATGAACATTCGCCGCAAAAGCATATTCAGAACTATATAATCTAATAAAGAACGACTAGTTTCATTCTCAAAGTCATTTTAATGTTAATAAACTCTCCGTATTAGTAAGTGATCTTTTCCGTACAAGATACATACTGAAATTAAATATTGAAAATTTGAAACTATTATGTGGTAAACAAAGCGCAAAAATTATTAATGATGCATAGCAAAGCCATATACATAACAAAAATGTGCAATACACAGTACAGAAACTACAAGTTATTTGTGACGCGACACTTAGAAATTTGCATTAAAAGAACGTTATATGCCTGGCAATATCTATTCCAAGATTTTGACCGTTTTAAAAACGGATACATTGACGTAAATATATTACGGCCACTAACCCGTAAAAGATAATAACAAAGTAGAGTAGAATTACGGTCGCCTGTATTTTACTGAAATATAGCTCAGAACAGTTTATTTTTACGGAAAATTTCCGATTAAAAATACTGTTTTACTTAACAGTGGAGGATAGTCAACACGTTTACATTATGAGTCCCTTGTTAGGCTGGGAGGAACGTAGAGAGTAGAGGTCCCCTTTTTTGTTTTGTTTCATTTGTTGATGTCGGCCACACCCCAAAATTGGGGGAAGTGCCTTGGTATATGTATGTATGTAAAATATAATGCGTACTACTTACGGTAATCATGAATAGATTGATTGATGGATTGACACCGTTGGCCTACAAAGGTCACATGTACTCAATTGGAACGCCCCTTCAGAGCCAAGAGTTTCTACAAGAGGATTCCACTGACCCAATAGATCAAAGAATGCCAAAGTCTTAGTATCACTTCTTTTTTCTCAAGCAGTGACCAATGAGACGGGCAACATTGAAAAAAGAAAAGGAAGGCAAATAACGAGGGATTAAATATGAAGGAAACAATATCCTGCGTCTTAAAGCAGGAACAACAAAAGCGAGAACTGAATTCCTAGGAAAAGAAATAGTCACAGAACGTGTGGAATCTGAAGATTAACGATTCACCGAGTGTAAAAGCGAAGGCCGAGACTTCAATAATAAATAGGTTCGAAAATGACTCGGCACAGAAGCATTACGGAATAAAATAAATGGCTATAATTTAGGTCAGATGTCTGTAGTTAAGTGCACCTTGGGTCCTCGAAGAGGTGTCCTGTCATGCGTTTGGCATCGGGCCCATGCCGGGTCGGGAGTGCCAGCTGTGAAAGAAGCGCTTGATGCCAATTGGTGATGCCAAGGTGCACAACATTCCTGCAGGTGCCAAGTGCATTTTGTGACCATAATATCGCTAGTGCAACGCCCCGGGACGAATCAAGAACATGATTGCGAGATTCGCCAGTCATCTAGAATTTTACGATGAATTTCTTTTTCTCTAACACCATCTGGGGGATATAGCAGTTTGGTTCTGTCCAAATAATCAATACATACCGATCCTTGAAAAATAAATCTGAAAGAAAGAAAACAATGGCAATCGAAATACAGAAAGAAGCAAACTAGTGAGAATTAACATTACAAATTGGTAATAATTCGAAGAAACTTAATTTGGCACCGTTTTGTGTTGTTGACTGGGATCATAAGAAGCGAAACAAATATAATTTAAGTGATAATTTCTGTTGTAACTCTTGAGAGAGAGAGAGAGAGAGAGAGAGAGAGAGAGAGAGAGAGAGAGAGAAGTATGCCAAGCAGATGGAAAAACAATTCACAAGGCAAAAACAAAAGCCATGGAGAAACAACAGAACTATTCAACAATAACAAGCAAACAGAAGAACAAAGCCTCGGCAACCGAGTGATACAAAACAAGAAGAAGAAGATGAATAAGAACACCTGTTTCAATTTACAAGCAGAACACCTCGAGAAAGTAAACAACCTTCAAGCGAACGTGAGGAAATTCTTACGTGCATCTTTTCAAAGGGGAAACCACACCAGTCACCAGTTTGGAGTTTTCCGGCTGTCTGGTAACTGAGTGGGCCTTCACTGTCTTGGAATTCTGACCTTCCCAACTATTTTTCGTTCATCCCGTGGTTTGAGAAGTAGCATGCGAAGACTCTCTCCCCCCCTCTCTCTCTCTCTCTCTCTCTCTCTCTCTCTCTCTCTCTCTCTCCTATATATATATATATATATATATATATATATATACACACACATATATATATATTCATATATGTGTGCGTATAGCTTCCTAATGAACTAGGTAATACTGTCTACCCCGGGCCAGCAAGAAAAAAAGCAACTTTTCATGTAGACAGATTTGAAAAAATGATTATATGGTGTTAAATCGCGTTATTCTTATCTATATCCTGACGGTAATGCAGTTACGTAAAGAAACCAAGAAAGACCTGGAAATCATCTCTGATGACCTGACACGGCTTACCCACATTGACGGAAGCATTGCGAACTGTTGAAAGCAGTCGTCGTGAGTACTGGGGGAATTCTGAAAAGATATATCAATACCATGCTCACGCTACGAGTGACATTAATTCGACTAATAATCTATTGTTTATCAGTATAGTTCTCCAGGCCCCAACATAACTAACTAGTGCCAAATAAATCACCTAGTTGAAAACTTGCACGATCTTCACTAGGATAAGGCGAAGAAAATTAGTAGCATCCAGCAAAATGTGGGATAAAGCCTGCTTCATTAACAACAAACCGACGTCTTGCATCTCAGATACCGGTAGCATTTAATAATCACATCAAAAAGTTCACAGGAAATAAAATTCACAAGTAATACTTCGAATGCTGATTGCAGCTTTATGAATTACAACCTAATCGGGCAACTGTAAAGAAAGTATTAAGAGAGAGAGGAGTTTTCTTTGTATTAGTATCATCATTATTATCATTAAATAGCAAGTTTCCATAGCATGACGAAACGAAGATAAGTGGAAGCAGAGAAGAAAAGTTGGTCGGGAAAGAAAAATCAGAATTGTTTTAAATTGTATATAGAAAAAATAGAAAGAAGCCGAATACTAAAAGAGAAGGCAAAAGAAAAAAATAGTGTAGGACTTAAGTACGATTCCAAACCTCGCGGATCAAGTTTAAATGCCTTTCTTCACAAAGGCAGTAATATATCTTTCATCGCCCGTAATGAAGTAATATATTCAACGATGCAATTTTCTCGTTTCCAATAGGCTACATCATATTACTCCAATGGGGCGGAAAGCTAATCTTGAACTGTGTAGTAATGACTATAGTATCCATCAAAAAATTAATTATCAGGCCGTTTCCTTTACAGTTCATTTGGAGTTACCAGCATTGATTTATCATCTCGACCAAGCTTTGAAATAAAAACAATACTGTAAAAAACAAAACATGATTAGAGCTTAAAATTTTTTTTCTTGTAATACACAAATATCAGCTTTTTGAGGAACAAGTTACAGACATCCGAGATGAACAGTTCAGGATAAAATAAAAAAAATAACTTTTTGCAAAAGATAAGCAAACATGTAATCGGAAGACATTAGATTGATGAAGAGGAAAAAAATAATTCTCGCACGACTTGCAAAAAAAAAAAAAAAAAAAAAAAAAAAACCAACACGCATTTAGAGGTTAACCAGGCTTGGGATCAACAAACAGCAGGTTTCTCTAGGACAAAGAAATCGTAAACTTTTAAAGTACCGCAATTCTTAAAGAGAAAAAGATTTCAAATAAACATACATTCGGAGAGTAAGCAAACATGTCTTGCAACTAGTTCCATGAAAAAGAATTTATCTGTCTAGCCCATCTCTTTAATACACACACAAATGATCGGAAATACTGGCATTTTCCATTGATGCCAAACATTCGTAGAGGTAAATAGAATTAAACTAATAAATTGTTTGTTATTACCGTCTCGGATGGTTTTGCCAATAAAGATCATTTAGTTTTTTTTCTTTAATCTAATAAAAATTCAATTTAGGAAAAAATTGTCTTGTTACTATCGCCTCAGATAGTTTTGCCAATAAAGTTCATTTACTTTTTTTTCTTTAATCTTGTTATAAAAAGTCCACTTAGGAAAAATAGTCTGATTACTATCACCTCTGATGGTTTTTTAGTTTTTTATTCAATCTTAGTATAGAAATTCCATTTAGGAAAAATACTGTCTGGTCACTATCGTCTCGGATGGTTTTGCCAAAATTTTTTTTAGTTTTTTTTAATCTTAGAATAAAAATTCGACTTAGGAAAAATACTGTCTTGATACTATCATCTCAGATGGTTTGGCGAATAATGTTTTAGTTTTTTCTTTAATAATATTATGGAAATTCCAATTAGGAAATATACTGTCTGGTTACTATCGTCTCAAATAGTTTTACCCAATTTGCCAATAAAGTTTGTTTATTCTTTTAATCTTATAAAAATTCCACTTAGGAAAAACACTGTCTTGTTACTTTCGTCTTAGAGGGTTTTGCCATTAAAGTTCATTTACTTATTTTTCTTAATCTTATTATAAAAATTCCGCTTAGGAAAAATGCTGTCGTTAATGGTCCCACTGAGACAAAACACTACGAGTAAACCTAAGTCTAATTTCCTCTTGACGACGTTTATCGGTAAACAAGCCTAGGAAAATAATCATAACTTCATGTGATAGACAAAATACTGTTGCTAGAAATAGACATTTGAGATTCAAGGTGACCATGAATAAGAAAATCCCCAGAACTTTTTTAAATATGGGTTTAAGAGACAAGTTATAAAACATCTATTACGAATTTAAATGAGATAAAAAAAGTCAAGTTTTCCCTGAATAAATTAATACCAAAACATCCATAAAACAAAATTTACAAAATGTAATTTACAGTTAACCAAATCAGTTTGAACGGTAACTACGTAATCAGTCAACCATTAACTTATAATGCTCAAGAGTAAAGTTACTTTAGATTCTATTTAAATATGATTAAGAAAAATCTTGAAAGATTCATAAAACTAGCAGCAAGTTTCAGACAGTATGTTTCAAACCATCTATGGTCAATTTTTTTAGTGAGGCAAAATTGCACCGACTAGCAAGGGTGCCCTTTTCGCTCGGAAAAGTTTCCTGATCGGTGATTGGTCGGAAGTATTCGGAAACAAATACTCCCGACCAATCAGCTATCAAGGAACTTCTCCGAGCAAAAAGGGCACCCCTGCGAGTCGGTGCAAATCTGCCTCACTAAAAAAATTGACTATAGTAAAAAGTCTAGAAATATTCAGTGGTATAAACTGAAAGTTTTCTCCGGTATCTTCCCCATTTTCTAGTAGATCCTATATACCTTTAGTGAATACTGACCCTGCAATAATACATGAAAAACTCAGTAATATGCTAAGGTGAAAAATACTAACCTGCTGGACAACCAGAGAATGTTAATATGTCTTTAATGCCACCACAATACGACGTCAAGTATAACGTGAAGCCTATTAAGCGTGGAACACTTGCTATACACAAGAATAAATGTTTCAAGCCACGAAAGGAAAAGTGAATTTGAAGATAATCGTAAGGTGAAAGTTTTAACTACAATAAAGTTTTGAAATTTTCACTGTTTTGACTTGATATATTTGTTTACTGCGTGTTAGTATTAATTTTTACCCACGAAAGAAAATGTATGGATACGCATTGAGTTTGTCATGTTTTATTTCCACTACTGCATAAGTGCAGAAAAAAAGAAAACAAAAGTTAATAACAGTAATATTATTTAGTATACTTCGAAAACAATATTCGAGATTATAGTGCCAAATCGATCATTATTTTCTTTCCTTTGACTCGCGTGTAATAACCATGTACAGTTTATCACCGCAGATCCGTAGGAGGAATAAATCCTTTCAGTTTCTTAACGAGCGGAACCACCCATTTCCTATATAAAATGTGCTTTTTATTAATACCCTTCTGCCAGAGTAATTCTATGCTCTTACTTTCCAGCATCACGTCTCGAGTTTTTATGACGTCTTAACTTGTGAGAGTCACCTCTCCTGGAATGATCATAATCCTTGCAAAGTCGTAAATAAGTTTCGAATTTCCTAAAATTATGATTTGTAGGCTTTCCGTTAGCGCTTCATTTGATTGCCACTAAAGATACAACTCTTGAGGACTTCATACAGATAAACATAAACAAATATCAGGCAATTTTTTTTTTTTTTTTTTAAACAAAAGTGTCCTAATACGGTATGGATGGATCTCCGTTATCACTTCATTTGATTGCCACTAAAGATATAACTTTTGAGGACTCTATACTGATAAACGTAAATAAATATCAAGCGATATTTGTTTATTCTTTTTCTTAACAACAAAAAATTCCTTAATACGGGATGGATGAACATAAAATAAAAGAAAAGAACGTCCGATATTGTTTCATTTGATTATCAATAAAGGTGTACCTTTTGAGATCTGATAACCGTAACTAAATATCTGGCAATATTTATTTGTTTTATGCTTTTTATCTCTTCAACAAAAGAAAAAAATTTCCTAAAGTAAAAGAAAACGATTAATTTTTCTTTGAAAAACTCGTGCGTTAACATCCTCTTATAATTCATATATCAATGGAAAAATTCTAAAATAAAACTGATCTTCCTAAATGAACATATGATAAATTCCTATTTATGCAACATACATGTTTTTTTTTTTTTCTTTTCTTTTCTAACACTAACCGTTTTCCCTAATACGGGAGGGGTCTAAAAGAAAAGAACGATGAATGTATTCATAAAAAAAGAAAAACTATCTCTTTACACCCTCGTATAATTCATATATCAATGGAAAAATTCTATAATAAATCTGAATTATATTAATGTAACATATTTCAACGAAAAGTTGCGATATCAAGCAAGTAATAAGAAAGTTAATTTACTGATGTTAAAAGATGAAGGTTCTCCAACACTTCAAGAACCCCGAATTATCTTTCACGAACATGAAAGAAAAGTTTAATAAAATATCCAAAAGGCTGAACTTTACGTAAGCTGTGCTGAGGATAATTAAATAAGGCGGTGTCCTCTTGAATTTTCGTCTGGCGGCTTTAAATCATTCTCAAAGTTCTTCGCCTTTTTCTGTAACATTCAATTCATCCTTTCTTTTCTTTTTTTTTCTGGTTTCATTTGATTTTTATGATTTCATATTGGTATTTTCATTAAAAACGTAGATTATTAAATAATAAAGCGTTCTTGTACTCCAAGAATTTTTTATTTTTTTTTATCTTTTTTAAAGATAATATATCGGTCTACATCAAACAGCCTCATCAGCAGCAGTTGCTAGTCCACTGCAGGACAAAGGCCTCAGACATGTGCTTACACTCCAGTCTGTTTATGGCCTTTCTATGCCGGTCTATTCCGCAAATTCTCTCAGCTTGTCAATCCATCGTCTTCTCTTCCTTCCCCTGCTTCATTTATAATCTTTAGGGACCCATTCTGTTATTCTTTTTGTCAGTTAAACATAAAAGAAAAAATATATTATTGGCGATTTTTATTTTCTTTTACTTAGCACTTTGTATGTTAAAGTGTAATTTTCACACATATACATAATAGGCAAATGAATAAACACATATTTAACCCAAAAAAACAATACTGCTCCCTTCACCAAAAGTGACGCATACTATATAAACAAAATATCTTTGCTGACCCTCAGATATGACATGACCTTTCAGAAGCGACTCTAAGTTTCTAGGTGTCGGGGCCATCTCTCAAAGACAAGGTGTATCAACGTGTGAAATACATCATATCAGTTTACACCCTTCTTTGGATATGCTCACAACATATGCAAGCACTGACGCATTGAACACTTTCACTCGAGCGATGGGCGACCGAATAATATCTGATGCCATCTTGACGAACTGCTTGCCAAACATGGGAAGGGAAGATAACTCGAAATTTAGTGGGATTTTTCCAACATATCTTTTCTCTTGAAAATGTCAAGAAAAATAAAAGGGGAAAATCATAGCGACAGAAACAATTATAAAATGCTACAATACCCTTAAATTCAAGATTGATCTAATTTAATGTTGCTGATGTTCTTAAAATATTCTATTTTAATTGTTCATTACTGCTTTCGTAGTTTATTTATTTCCGGTTTTCCTTGTTTATCGGGCTATTTTTCCCTGTTGGAGCCCTTGGGCTTAGAGCATCCTGCTTTTCCAACTAGGGTTGTAGCTTCACAAATAATAATAATAATAATAATAATAATAATAATAATAATAATAATAATAATAATAATAATAATAATACAGAGATGCACCATTCTTCAAGTCAGAACATAATTCAATCTCATCACCTAAGAAGCAAAAGCTTCCAATTGGATTTTCAAACAATCAATCTCATTACCTGAGGAGAAGCAAAAGCTTCCAATTGGATTTTCAAACAATCAATCTCATTACCTGAGGAGAAGCAAAAGCTTCCAATTGGATTTTCAAACAATCAATCTCATTACCTGAGGAGAAGCAAAAGCTTCCAATTGGATTTTCAAACAATCAATCTCATTACCTGAGGAGAAGCAAAAGCTTCCAATTGGATTTTCAAACAATCAATCTCATTACCTGAGAAGAAGCAAAAGCTTCCAATTGGATTTTCAAACAATCAATCTCATTACCTGAGGAGAAGCAAAAGCTTCCAATTGGATTTTCAAACAATCAATCTCATTACATGAGAAGACGCAAAAGCTTCCAATTGGATTTTCAAACAATCAATCTCATTACCTGAGGAGAAGCAAAAGCTTCCAATTGGATTTTCAAACAATCAATCTCATTACCTGAGAAGACGCAAAAGCTTCCAATTGGATTTTCAAACAATCAATCTCATTACCTGAGGAGAAGCAAAAGCTTCCAATTGGATTTTCAAACAATCAATCTCATTACCTGAGGAGAAGCAAAAGCTTCCAATTGGATTTTCAAACAATCAATCTCATTACCTGAGGAGAAGCAAAAGCTTCCAATTGGATTTTCAAACAATCAATCTCATTACCTGAGGAGAAGCAAAAGCTTCCAATTGGATTTTCAAACAATCAATCTCATTACCTGAGGAGAAGCAAAAGCTTCCAATTGGATTTTCAAACAATTAATCTCATTACATGAGAAGACGCAAAAGCTTCCAATTGGATTTTCAAACAATCAATCTCATTACCTGAGGAGAAGCAAAAGCTTCCAATTGGATTTTCAAACAATCAATCTCATTACCTGAGGAGAAGCAAAAGCTTCCAATTGGATTTTCAAACAATCAATCTCATTACCTGAGGAGAAGCAAAAGCTTCCAATTGGATTTTCAAACAATTAATCTCATTACATGAGAAGACGCAAAAGCTTCCAATTGGATTTTCAAACAATCAATCTCATTACCTGAGGAGAAGCAAAAGCTTCCAATTGGATTTTCAAACAATCAATCTCATTACCTGAGGAGAAGCAAAAGCTTCCAATTGGATTTTCAAACAATCAATCTCATTACCTGAGGAGAAGCAAAAGCTTCCAATTGGATTTTCAAACAATCAATCTCATTACCTGAGGAGAAGCAAAAGCTTCCAATTGGATTTTCAAACAATCAATCTCATTACCTGAGGAGAAGCAAAAGCTTCCAATTGGATTTTCAAACAATCAATCTCATTACCTGAGGAGAAGCAAAAGCTTCCAATTGGATTTTCAAACAATCAATCCCATTACCTGAGGAGAAGCAAAAGCTTCCAATTGGATTTTCAAACAATCAATCTCATTACCTGAGGAGAAGCAAAAGCTTCCAATTGGATTTTCAAACAATCAATCTCATTACCTGAGGAGAAGCAAAAGCTTCCAATTGGATTTTCAAACAATCAATCTCATTACCTGAGGAGAAGCAAAAGCTTCCAATTGGATTTTCAAACAATCAATCCCATTACCTGAGGAGAAGCAAAAGCTTCCAATTGGATTTTCAAACAATCAATCTCATTACCTGAGGAGAAGCAAAAGCTTCCAATTGGATTTTCAAACAATCAATCTCATTACCAAAGAAGAAGCAAAAGCTTCCAATTGGATTTTCAAACAATCAATAGTGCTTATATGATAAAACTGTTTCGTTTAAACATTTAGCATTTACATCCCTCAGATTTATTTCCGAAAATTTATGAGAAGGTTTCATGCTTCTCTCAATATGATTTTCATTAATTTCATTTTTTTAGAAAGGTTTATGGCTACTAAAACAACGGTTTCTTACCATAATGACTAATGTATGAAACATAACTAATCTCATTTAGAATCTTATTGCAATGGCACCTGTTTAACGTTGCTCTTTCGCTGCGTGACGAAGTCAATATGATTATAATATTTTATTTGTCACAAACCAATTTCATCAGAGATATTAAAATACCAAAGACATAAAATCATGCTTGAATTACTTCTAGCTAAAATATATCCTTACCCATATCAAAGATGTCACATTTGTCAAGCAAACTCAGGATATTAACGAGGATATTTTAGCTTGATAAACATACTTTATGATATCGTATATAATGATATAAAGAGCAAAGGGTTTAATTCATAAAACACCACACTTTGTGGCCTCACGAGGGTATACGACAATGCTCACATACATGATGAAAGTAATTTGTTTTGAAAAATCATTATTCATTAGATTGTGAAAATATTCATATGGGAAAAAATTTCCAAAGGACTGTATTCAAGCGCCATCTTAACGGAGGATGTATAGATATTTCATTATAAATAAAACACAAATATCAATAATTTTTTTATAGCCACAATAATATATGAACTTTCATAACTCACTACCGTTCTTTTATGGGGATATATTTATCCCTAAAACCGATTTCAGATAACCATTTATTCTATACGCGGCAGGACTCAAATCTACACAAAACATAAAATTAAGTAGCGCACTTATGCACTATGGTAAGGAGATAGACATTAATTTAGACCACATTATGCGTACAAATAGAGATTACAAAAGAAGCAGGGGAAGGAAGAGAAGGCGATGGATTGACGAACTAAGAAAGTTTGCGCGTGCACTGGCATAAAAAGACCACAAAAAGACGGAAGTGAAAGGACATGTCTGAGGCCTTTGTTTTGCAGTGGACTAGTAACAGCTGATGATATATATATATATATATATATATATATATATATATATATATATATATATATATATATATATATATACACACACACAAATATACATATATATATATATATATATATATATATATATATATATATATATATATATATATATATATATAAATATATATATGTGTGTATACATATATATACATATTTATATATAATGCATATATATACATATATATGTATATATATATATCTATTTATATGCATATATAAGCACACACATAATTATATGTATATATATATATGTGTGTATATATATACATATACTGTATATATATATATATATATATATATATATATATATATATATATATATATATATATCGATCTTGGAAATATATAACTAGTAATATTTAAAACAGGTCTAATGAGAGTCATGGTATTGATTTCTAGTATACACTGGCCTTCCCTTTCCCCGGGACATGACACCACGTTATACAGGAATGTTCAATGTTGGATTCTTGAAATCTGGAATGAGGAATTCAGATGAGACCCTCATCTGAGTAATCAGCTTCAGAATAAAATGTATACTGTCTATATATAACTACATGCTCACTAACGCTATCCTCTAGTTAACAAACAATATTCTACATAAAAGTCAATGGTCTGGGATTTTGCTCAACATCTGCCAGACCTGAAATAAAAATTAGGACGAAACTTACATCAAACTATTAATAAGATAGAAATGTACAAGAGCAAAATAATTGTTATGTACCAAGTGCTGATTTTATGGAAACCCGCCATCTTAATAAAGAAAAGAAGCTACACAGAGAGATGTAAACTAAAGTCCAAGTAAAGAAATTTACAAGACATGTGAAATCCTCTCCATGGCAAAACGTGTTCCTAATACGAACTCTATTGATTCGCTAATCCGGTAGAGAATGATTAAGGATAAAAAATCACGCATCTGTTGTATTACATGTTTGCAAAAATCATGTCAACAAACCCGGACGATTTTCCAGAAATTTTCTGCTTATATAAGGATTAGCAAAATAACTTGTTCAAAAAATTTAAGTAAACTGACCGTACGGTTAACTAATTTATATCAATTTTCATTACAAAAGATTAGGATTATGGTGATGGCGACGGTGAGACATTGATCCTTGTTCAGCTTGACTAATCTTTAAGTTATTGAAACATTAAAAATATAAAATAATAGCTAAACTTAGGCTCGGGGTTCAAATCTCAGATTTTTATTAGTATGATTTTTCATGAAATGCTACAAAAATAGAAGTAGGATTTCTTCAAGATAGAAACACCTAGCTGACACAAGAAAACTTAAAATATTGCAAACTTCATAAGAATACGCAAATGACATTCCCAATATCCAAATGCGCTGGTCATACAATTTACATAATTGATTTCTAAAAATTAGGAAAAACTGTGTTATTACAATTTGAAAATACTTGAATATTTACATACATATCTATGCAAAAAGAAAATGCATAAAAGCACATATAAGCTATGCGTCTTATAGAAAAATTATAGCAGTCAGAGAAACACAAAGACTGATTTAAAAGAACAAAGGAACTGGAATCTATCCAATCGCAAAAAAAAAAAAAAAAAAAAAATTAAACAGCTAAGACAACACAATGCACTGTTATAATCAACCCTGATAAGAAAATGGTTTGGATTACCTTTTTATGCCAAGCCATTTTATTCAATTTTGAGAGAGAGAGAGAGAGAGAGAGAGAGAGAGAGAGAGAGAGAGAGAGAGAGAGAGAGAGAGAGAGAGAGAGAGAGAGCGAGAGAATTTGTATGAGGCTAAGCTCAGTATGATTTGGAGAGAAAATAACCATAGATATATCTGGAAAATATAACGTGCTAACTTCCTCTGCTTTTTTTTAATCATATATGCACACAATTATTCCAATCAAATTCAATCCTTAGAACAAAAGAAAGAAATGAGTTTTAATTGATTATAGTATTTTCCCTCAGTCTCCGCTGGATTCGAGCTAGGGTCCACAACAAATTGGGGATAGTATTTATCGTCCATACTAAGTTCTTCACGTTCAAACACACACACACACACACACACACACACACACACACACACACACACACACACACACACACACACGTTGGGTCTGGCCAGTACTTGGAAGAAAAAAAGACTATCATTGCATATATTTTTCAACACTCTCAGAACTGGGCGTCTGTCAAGCAACTTCATATCATTACTTGCATCTCTAAAACCGGAAGACTAACATCTGTTATATCCCGTTCGGTAATGAAAAGGTGGTATTGAAAAAGTAAATACATACATAAGTAAATAGACCCTATCCATTATATATATATATATATATATATATATATATATATATATATATATATATATATATATATATATATATATATATATATATACATACATACATATAAGCATACCTATATCCAACGAAGTTATAAATGAGCACGCTATCTCTTCGTATTTTTTAAGCCTGTTAAAATAAAACCCACAAAGAATACGATACTCTAAATACCCTACCTATGCAATTATAAAAAAAAAATTACATTATCGTACATAATTTATGCACAAATAAGTTTTCTCTTAATATACTGTAAACATACAGTACACTTAGGCATACAATAGCCTCTCAAACAGACAACATTTCTATAATCAAGACATATATTTACGCCAGACCATTTAATAATAATAATAATAATAATAATAATAATAATAATAATAATGCATGTTGATATGTAATATGCTGGAGTCATTACACAGAAATACGCTTACATACTTTTATAGGCTTAAAGGGTTCCATTTAGAGCAATGAAATGGGAGCAAATCAGTTGTATTTCTTCAGAAGCTCAGCCAGAGTAACAACGTAAAATCAAACTTTATTATAAAAATGATTGAGATAAACATCATGAAATAATGAAAAACTAAAACCAATAAATATTTAAAATGAAAAACTAAAACCAATAAATATAGTACAATAACGAAAAACTAAAGCCAATAAATATCATAAAATAATGAAAAAATAAATCCAATAAATATATAAAATAATGAAAAACTAAAACCAATAAATATAGTAAAATAATGAAAAACTAAATCCAATAAATATCATAAAGTAATGAACAAATAAAACCAAGAATTATCATAAAATAATGTAAAAAAATAAAACCAATAAATATCATAAAATAATGAAAAACTTGTACCAATAACACTGAATTGAAATTAAAGAAATGATTGACGATATGACTTACATTACTCAGATTCATACGTTATTTTCTTATAATAAATTTTATCTAGTTAAGAATGAGTCTTAAAAACCTCGCCTTGGACTCCAACCTGAACAAACTAACGGCGACTAAGAAAATAAAAATCTACGGCTATATAACATACGGACACAAATCACTCCTAAATGGTATTAAAAGGTTATTCAACCTTATGTAGTCACAAATGCATTTAATAAATCATCTATTATATTTGATGATCTGGCTGAGATTTGCCTAACTGAAATGAATCTGACATGAAAATTGACGACTTACACCTCTGAATCTTTAAAATTCTACCAACCTTACATTTTCAGTGTCTTTTCGTCATCGCAGCATGTACTGTTGTCATATATATTTTATGTCAATCAACAAGTTGTTTAGCATTTATAACGAATATTTTATTACCACATAAAACATATATTCATTAAATCTTCAGTATAGTGAAGTTATGAAGCATTCAACAATCAATCCAATGCAAATAAAGTTCAAGATATATTCATATAACAATAGAAAATTCATTGGAAAACCCAAAAAATCTAAAAAATAAAAATGAAAGTAAGCGAAATTATTAAATGACTTAAGATTAGAGTGATGTCGGGTACTCCTAATCTTAAATGACATAAAAAGCCACTTTAGATGGTAAATAAGTCCGCATAAGGAAACTCTGACACTTAGTAAATAATCTGAGCATGGCCAACTCCATGCAAAACTGCATCATTATGCCATTAAAATGCATTTTAAGTTTCAAGGTGTCCTTGCAAATGTAAATTGCAAGGCGGCTTAACTACCCAAAATTCATTAGGTGAGTCCGAATGACAAAACTCCAGTAATATATTCGGGTGCCTATTTTAGTGCTTGTTTGTATAAGCAAAATGTTTTATTAATGGAGCATCCACAAACGGAAAGCGTTACCTAACGGGTTTGCTGCAAAATATCCTATAATGATGGGAAGCTGACACGAAATGTATATGCCAAATCTGTTGTTGTTAACGCTACTTACAGTAAAAGGGAGAGAGAGAAGAGAGAGAGAGAGAGAGAGAGAGAGAGAGAGAGAGAGAGAGAGAGAGAGAGAGAGAGAGAGAGCCTTAAAGCCACTTTTTGCCAGTTTATGATAGAACATTCTTTTACAACATAAGATACGAACTTTTAATCACAATAAAGATTTCGCCATTTTATTAGACTTGGGAGAGGGGTCCTGTGGGTAAGTATCTCGAGCAGTAATTTTGGTTTCTACAACATTCATCCTTGAACTTTTGAATCATGGATGAAGGCACCGTTAAGTAAAACTTCCATAGCATTAGTGGTTTCATTCACCTGCCTGTAAGGTTTCTCAACTTATGGTCAAACCCCTATACACAACGTCAATAATGCACCTTTATCTTCCACGCACTTGCCTCTGGCATTCATGAGCGGCCTTTAAACACAAGCTATTACTTTTTTTTTTGGGGGGGGGGGGTGCCTTCACTAATCCATTGCCTTTTTTCTTATCTAACCCTCAATCAATTTATTTACTTACAAATTCTTATACTAATTAACCACTTTTATTCCTTCAACATCCATAACAACATATATTGCTCTATACTTCTGGTTTCCCTTTCCCATCATAATCAGTTTTACTCTCTCTCTCTCTCTCTCTCTCTCTCTCTCTCTCTCTCTCTCTCTCTCTCTCTCTCTCTCTTATTGCAGACACTTATAAGTCTTTAAGTAGCTTCTGCAGTTTCTCTTTACTGTTCCCGATCGACACAATAAGATCGTAAAACACCAAGTACTCACACTCCACTGGCAACTCATTTTCCTATTCCACAACTTATGTATATCCAATGTCCTTCATACTTGCAAAAAATATTTTCATGTTGAACAGGTTGACATGCGTCTCTTCATCGTTTATATATAGCAGATTTACTTTAACATTGTTACTCTCTTAGGATATCATATATTTTTTTTTTATTAATTACTTCTTAAATACAGTTTATTTATTTCCTTTCCTAACAGGGCTATTTTCCTTATTGGAACACTGGGTCTTGCAGAATCATATTTTTTCAACTAAGGTTGTAGCTTAGAAGATGATAATAATACAGTAGTAGTAGTAGTAGTAGTAGTAATAATAATAATAATAATAATAATAATAATAATAATTGATAATAATAATAATAATAATTGAAGATCACTCCTTCCATAAAGATACTGTATATTCATGGGGACATAACACACCCTTGTCTGGGGCCCACTTTCTCACCAAACCAATCCTTTACAAAAGTAGATATTCTAATACAGGATTCACTTTCACCATAAAAAACTTTGAAATGCTCTAAATAACTTACAATTTATATTACTCATCGCAATAGCATCCATACTTGCTCTCAATTGATTCTATAAGATTTTCAAGGTCCATATATGCCATATCTAGCTACCAGTCCGTCGACGTGCTGCTAGTGAGCCTATGCTATGAAAGTGTAAGAAGTTGCTAATATTCTTGGAATTCTAATACACAAGATGTTTCTTCAAGATTCAACAGATACAGGATGAATTAGGCAGTAACTATTAGATATGGTGTTTACCATTGGTGGAGCCTTCTGGTTATTAGCAAGTGTTTAGGGGGATGAGATTACTAGCCACATATACATACTGCTTACGGATACGGAAACTACCAAAATTAATAATAAATGCAGAATGTAAGGGATTATATTTTAGATAGTGTCAAACTCTTTCCGAAATATAATGCTTTTCCATTCTTCTCTTGTGTTTATTCATAAGATAATTATTAGTAGTTTCTGTGCCTTGTTTCTGTAACATCTAACAATTCTCTCTCTCTCTCTCTCTCTCTCTCTCTCTTTCTCTCTCTCTCTCTCTCTCTCTCTCTCTCTCTCACTCTCTCTCTCTATATATATATATATATATATATATATGCATATATATATATACATATATATATATATATATATATATGTGTGTGTGTGCCATAACTACATGTATATATTATCATTGTGTATATTTATACTCCAATAAGTGATATGCAACCCAGACCACAATAACAAAATCTCCTTGAGGAATAAAATAAACCTTTTGGTCGAAATAAAGATGCATTACATTTTTATCAATAGCTAAAAAGAGTCTGCTTGGATAAACCGACTGCTTCTCCCACGACAAAAAGGTTACATTATCCTCTTACAAAAATGACAGCTTTCAAAAGGTCACCTTTTGAGAAGAGCAAATTGTTATAAATGGCCGGCCATTTGAAATTCCATATGGGGAAGTTCTGACCGATTACAGTCATATAAATCGATCATGTGAAAGTGGGCTGTAAAATTTATCAACTTCAAATTTTTAAGAGGTTGCTTGGTAAGCTATAAAGCAATTTAAAATTTCATTACGGTAAGCAATGTAATTGTTTTTAATGGTTTAAAGTATCTAAATGGTTTATTGTACCAGTCTTAATAAAGAATCCATAGGGAATGGTAAACACATACCTGACAAAAAACTGAAGCTTAACACATAAAAAAGAACCAATATACCTAGTACCAAGGCCAATCCAAAAAAACTCCATAACGATATCTAGGTAATATTAATAAATCTATATAAAGGATAACAAAAAATGTTGAAAAACTAACTATTGAATTAGAGTAGTACTAATAGACGCAGTAGAATTGGTTATATAAGTGTATATTTACCGATAGCATCTGAAGAAAATAACTGATATTTGGAAAAAAAAAAAAGGAATATAGAGTACATATAAAAGTACACATTTCATATAAAAACGGGACATGAAACGTAACTGGAATGATAATATGTGAATATTTTCAATTGCACATTAGAACTTACTGCCACATACGGAACCGTTTTATGAATACAAAGTTTAACATACATCAACATTACCTCTCTCCATCACAGACAAAGATCTTCACAGCTCTTACCTGGAAAGAAGAAAATACATATTACCAGTCTGTTCAATAAACATCAATAAGAAAGACAGTATTTCAATACAAAAAAAAAAAAATTAAAAATCGACTATCCTTTGGATGCACAATATCTATATGCGTAAAATAATAACACATGATGCTTAGATGTAATAAACAAGAGGGACAAAATAAAAACACTAAATGAATATTAATTATTTGAGAGGATTCATTCAGCATTTTCCTCTTTCCCCAGTGGTTACTTGCTTATATGTATATACTTACATACACACATATATACCGTGTATATATATATATATATATATATATATATATATATATATATATATATATATATATATATATATATAAAGTACTGTTATATATACAGTATGTGTTGTGTTTAATAGAAAATAAATTTCTATTCAATAATGGGATCGACTCTTGGACTCACCAAATGTAAGCCATGGTAGCTAACGCTCATATATTTTAAATATTATGTATATATATATATATATATATATATATATATATATATATATATATACATATATATATAAATATATATATATATATATATATATATATATACATAATATAAACAGTATAATTATAACAGAAAATTTGTTGGTTAATCAACCGTACTTAAGGGAAATTTTATGTGATTCTCAATATAATTTTATTGATTTATATGGGGGCAAGGTGGTCATATTGTAACACTAAGCTATACCTAAAGATGATATGTATTACCCATTATAAATATTCCACTCACTTTTTCTTTCACAAGACTAGACAGTTTAATTACACTCATATATATATATATATATATATATATATATATATATATATATATATATACACATATATATATATGTGTATATATATATATATATATATATATATATATATATATATATATATATATGCATACACATTTGAAGCGTATCTTTAAACTTTCAAGTCAAATTTAAAGAATATAAAAAAACCTACTTTAGTTATAATAGCAAGCCTACTGGATAAACAGCAATTTCAAAGTAAAATCAGCTGCCCTAAGTGTTGTTTTATTCAACCATTTTCTAAATCACTCTCATCAAAGAGATCCTGTGAGTGTCAAAACAAACTTCAGGTCTTCTGTTGAAAAATACTTTACTACTAACCAAATAAACACCTTATTTTCATTGTTTAAAAAGACGGGAGTCATTTCTAACTCCTAGAGAGAGAGAGAGAGAGAGAGAGAGAGAGAGAGAGAGAGAGAGAGAGAGAGAGAGAGAGAGAGAGAGAGAGCATAATAATGCTAAATAAATGAAGTCTGAACAGGTATCTTTGCTTCAGACCTTACTAGGGTTGGCTTTCTTCTCTCTATCTCTGAGCACTTTCTTATTCAATAAAATCCTTTCTTATTTTCTGCAATAATCTCTCTTGAACGATAATCATATTTTCATGGTTTTTTTTTTGCGTATCAATAATTTCCAATCAAATATAACTCTCGAACACCTGAGAGGATTTTAATATTCATTAGCCTCCCCTCTGATAAATGAATATTGAGGAAAGCGAAGGCTAGGTATAATTGATTACAAGCTTATGCGTTCAGGCAAAAAAAGAGAAGAAGAAGAAGAAGAAGAAGAAGAAGAAGAAGAAAGACGTCATCCATAAACATCCAGAGATCTTTCCATGTTGTAAAGTAGAAATAAAAGCAGCATCCGTCCCCACCATTTCCTGAAGAAGCAGACAAAAGCAGCACCTTTCTAATGTTCTTCCCTGCTATCTCGCATACCCCTGACCAAGGTGCCCTCCGACCTCCAGCTGCGACACGGGTCATATATGGAAAAGTCCTTAACGATTTACCGTCCATCGTGACGTTAATGTCCCCAGTTACGATCGGACAATAAAATAAATATAATCGAGGCTGTTAAGAGACTCCTGCGAATTTATTCTCTCTCTCTCTCTCTCTCTCTCTCTCTCTCTCTCTCTCTCTCTCTCTCTCTCTCTCTCTCTCTCTCTCTGCCATCGGGATTAAGATCCCCGAGACTCGCAAATTCCGACCAGGCAACATTGTATGCTAATATCAGTCGCTGGAGGTAGATAGCGGTCTCAAGACTCCAGCGTTATCTTAATAAACGAGGCATTGGTGATGATGATGAAAACAATGATGATGATGATGATGATTAGTACTATTTGTTTTACTCTTGCTTGAGGATACACTCGGGCACAATATTCTATCTTACTTCTCTTCCTCTTGTTTTGTTAAGATTTTTATAGTTTATATAGGAAATATTTATTTTGATGTTGTTACGGTTCTTAATATATCTCACTTTTCCTTGTTTCCCTTCCTCAGTGGGCTATTTTCCCCGTTGGGGCCAGTGGACTTATAGCATCCTGCTTTTCCAACTAGGGTTGTAGCTTAGCAAGTAATAATAATAATAATAATAATAATAATAATAATAATAATAATAATAATAATAATAATAATAATATCACTACGAAATGATTAAACGAGACTTGAGACTATTCTCATAAGATAAATTTTTCATCCGAAGATGAAAATTGAAGCAATGTTGAAATGAAGAAGTTGGACAGGTAAGTGGAAAGAGGTCGAGGTGAACAAATGAAATATAAAAGGTATAAAAATTTCAACTTGACACCGATGTTAATATATACAGTGCGCCGTCCAATGCACATTGTAGGCTGTACCCTCTTAAAATCCCTGATTACCATTATTACGTATTACCTCTCACAATATTTTCCTCGTAGTGATTAACATTCACTACAGTTACTTGAAGTAACTACGGCCAATATTCAAAGGCTCGAGTCTATGCCATAACAATTATTATAGATATAATGAATTATCGTTATCAGTTTAGCCGTTTCAACTCTTTTACTTAGCATATAGAGAATGTACAGTATTCAATCTCATATTCAGTTTACATTTAGTATTTATGTATTAGCATAAATTTAATAAAAGCAAATTAACATCATTACTATATTAGTGGAATATTAATACTAGGAATGAATTCAACGATAATTTTATCTATATAACCAACTATGATATAATTCATATACATATATATATATATATATATATATATATATATATATATATTATCATCAGCCATTACTATTCCACTGCAGAACAAAGGCCTCAGACATGTCCATTCATATATGTCTGTTTATGGTCTCAATATATATTTAAGTTTTCATTGCATTATTATTATTATTATAACCATCAATTTTCATAGTATCAATATTATTCTTATAACAATTATTTATAAAATCAGATCATAACTTAGCAAAAACAAAACAAACAAATAATGGAAGACAGAACCCGAAATCAGATGATATAGAGCGGTCGCTTATATATCAAAAACAACATTAGCCCCAAAACGGACAATCAGTGGCTGGGGTCGAGGAGAGATCCTATTGCATTTCATGTTTAGAGATGAAGCCACATCTAGATGCAAGATAGCAAGTCTTTTAAAAATGATTTTGGCAGCATATTGGAAATAAAATCAATTACTAAAGGAATATTCATTTTAACTGTATATGTAAAATTGAAATTAAGTGTATATAAATATGTACATTAAACGATTACTGGATAATATAATAGGACATAATCTTTATACCAACTAAATATCAACTATCATTTAAAATATATTTCCCTTCAAGCTAATAAGTGAAAAAATATTAAAGATCATCATCATCTCCTCCCACGCCCATTGACGCAAAGGGCATCGGTTAGATTTCACCAGTCGTCTCTATCTTGAGCTTTTAAATCAATACTTCTCCATTCATCATTTCCTACTTCACGCTTCATAGTTCTCAGTCAATTGTACAGGATACTTTTTAAAAGTAATCAAGAACAAAATTTCTATTGTTATTGCACAGGAAAAAATAGAACAAAAGGGCTGATGGTAAACGAAATAAAGCTCATGAAAAACCTTTGTTTACGTATACCAGATATATATATATGATAATGTATTCCGTATTCGTCTGTTCTTCTCCAAAGGCCTGGGATATTCCCTCGTCTTGATGAGGTGATGGAATGCTAACTTAATTGATGGCGAAGGTGATGGAATGGAGGCGAAAGACTGATCGAAAGGAGATTTCAAATTGATGGAAGGGTGTGAATACCATTTTTCATTTGACGGAAGATGGACGAGGGGTAAATTTATGGCTCTCTCTCTCTCTCTCTCTCTCTCTCTCTCTCTCTCTCTCTCTCTCTCTCTCCTCTCTCTCTCTCTCTCTCTCTCTCAAGTGTTAGTTATTCAACTTTAAACTGACTGGTCCAACATTCGGTCAACGAACAGGACAAGAGTAGAAAATATCCCTTAAAATCTATTGACCTTAACAGTGAATTATGAGGTTGGTTGTTAGTTAGAGAGAGAGAGAGAGAGAGAGAGAGAGAGAGAGAGAGAGAGAGAGAGAGAGAGAGAGAGAGAGAGAGGCTATATTATTGCTAAACAAGAGGTCCTTCGATGAGGTAATCCTTTCCCTTAAAGGAGTGTAATTTCAAAGACGATCTCCACAAAAAATAGATTCTATTCCTCGGTCCCTTATTCTTTTTTAATCAAACAAATAAAAATTCAAATTAAATATACATGAGCATTACCATTTAAGGAATGGTTATAACTACCAATCCTTACTAAGATTGTTTGACCTCACCATAAGTGTTTTTTTACTAAGATTAGAAATTGGGTTACAGTAAATGTAAAATAAGTAATCATTATAAATTAGCCAATGGAATTCTAATGCAAATGAATAGATAGGATACATTAACTATCAACCTGCATGCATAAAACATTGCCTTACATTAAATTTCTTCCATTGCTTAAAAATCTTTTACAAAATTTAGACTTGTATTTAACCGTATCAATATGAATATTACATCATATATTAGATTAGTACTAACTTCAAAAATATTACTGATTCACTACTAAATAGTCTTGCCTCACCATGGATACAATATCGCAAATGTTAGTTTTCATAAAATCACTTGTATTTGAGATTTTACCTTGGGTATAAACGCCCTTTTTCTACAAGATAATCTAGAGATTAGCATCAAGACATATTATTATCAGAACGTAAATTCATTAGCTAAATTTGTTAACGTGATAAAAGTAATTTACCAGTTCTGGCTGCATATGAAAAGGTAAGTAACACACACACACACACACACACACACACACACACACACACACACACACATATATATATATATATATATATATATATATATATATATATATATATATATATCTATATATATATACATATATATTTCTTACGTCCCTTATTAAGCTATTATCTTATATACGAACCTAACATATACATTTCTAACATTTCTAACGCCGATGGAATAACAACTACTCACCACAAATTAAGTCTGCATATTGTACATATATTTTTTCCACTAATCACTAAATGTTCTTTTATCTTCATCCTATTTGGCAAGTCACCCTCAGTCTCATCCTCTCTCTACTCTGGGTGGGGAACATAAGACATTACTGACTTGCATTAGTGAATAAGAAGCAACGTCTAATCATCGACCCACGTGACCATTACTTCTCCATGACGTCATTGCACCGTGTGTTTTAGAGGGATATTTTTGCAATGCTAAATAGACAAGTACTTGAAAGAGCTATGAGTGACTTGTGTAAATAGTTCCATGATTCATTCAACCAAAAAAGGGTGACGAGCAGCGATGTTTATTGACCCTTGTTCATATACAAGAAGGAAAAAAATAGCAATAATGATAATAATGGTTATAGGTATAATAAATAAATAAATTAACTTTTGGACTTTTGAGGTATTCCACATGCAAGAAACGAGACATCAGATTGTCCAAATTTTATGAAGATTTTACTACAAACTCGGGAAGCGACGTTTATTTACCCTTGTTCATATACAAAACCAAGGAAAAAAATAACAATAATGATAATAATGGTTATAGGTATCATAAATAGACAAATTAACTTTTGGAATTTTGAGGTATTCAACAAGCAAGAAACGAGACATGAGATTGTCTAAATTTAATGAAGATTTTATTACAAACGCGGGAATGTGAAAAGTCAATGTTAAAATATAATTAATAGTGATATCGCATTTAATGTTCATGGCTACATAACAAGCAACAAATAAAATTAGTTGAAGATAGTAAAAGTTTAAAAAAAAATGTTGGCGTGTTATAGCAAGACGTACATGACCATATTTAGTGACAATGATTGACAGATGGTGGATCGAGATAAATATTGTTGTGACAGGAAGCATTATTGGTCCAGAAAAATAGTTCGAGAAATGGAGATCTAGGATTGCATGGAAGATTATTCTTAATAAAAGTGGGAGATTTACTAGCCCCAATGAGTCAAGCTCGGCTCTTCCATGGCTGGCCCGATTAAATCGGGAGGGAAAAATATTGTTTTACTATTCATATTAAATTTGATAAATAAAAATTAGATTATATATTATATATAAGCGATGGACATATGAGATAAAAATTCAAGAACTCGGAGGATGAGTTGAGAGAATTTGCAAGTGGAAATTATCATTAATAACAAAGAGAGAATGTAATAAATAAAATATAGTAAAGAATGACTGATGTGTAAAAGAAAGGAAAAAAAACATTGTTATATATAAATAAACTATTTTAGAGAGGGCTTATTAGCAAGGTTTGAACGAATTAAGGTGGAGCTTTTGTAAATGATTCTAAAAGTACTTGTCTTAAATACATGCATGGTACCAGAGGAATATTTATTAGTATATGTCTTAAAGAGATAAGGAAAATCTTGTGGAATATTTTTCCATGTACAATCTTTCCATATGAGAAATTAAATGGAAATATCCATATATGGGTATATAGAGTACATACATATACATACAGTATATATCTTCACACAAAAACACACACAAACGTGTGTGTGTGTGTATATATATATATATATATATATATATATATATATATATAAATATATATATATATATATAAACACACACATATATAGTGTTTATTTTTTTATCCACAAAAATATATTGTTTATGATCCTTTTTTTTTTATTTTCGAAACTACTACGACTCTTTTTTTTTTTTTTTTTAAATAAAACTTATTAACCATACATTGAGTCTGGGCTTATTATTTCCAATATTTTTCATTATTACTATCATTTCTATTGCTGTTGCTTCTTTATATCCTTAAAATTATTATTACTAGCTTTCCTCATCAGTATTTTCTTTGTTTTCCTTACTATTTTGTAACGTTTCCCAAATCCTTGTTATGGTCTTATTTTTATTATTATTATTATTATTATTATTATTATTTTCATCATTATTACTATTATTATAATTAGTACTACTATTATTTCGTTATCAACATTATAATGTTATGAGTGTTGCAGTTAAATTTTATTTACCAATCTATTTTGTACTGTCTCTATCCTCTGTACTTGCATATGGTAATGACCTTAAACAAAATACATCATTATTATTCAGGGAATGAAGCCTTCGCTCCTCCCCTCATATATAGCTAGCTACCAACACAAGAAATAAGAAAAAAAAGATTAATGTTCCGCAACTGATGTATATACGCAAAGCAATATGGCAAAGTTCCGACTATATTCACAACATTACTTTTCTTTTTCTTTTCCTATTAAATTCTGTTAAGGGCAAGGTAATTGATGACCCTCGTGTCAGCTGGGAAGTCCGCTGACACATCTTTCTGAAGCGCTTCTGATAGTTTAATGGAGACAAATGGATGAATAGGATGCCTCTCACCTCCACGTCTAATATCCCCCCTACCCCCAAACACCCTACCCCCCCCCCCCCAAAAAAAAAAAAAACAGGTTTTTACTTTCATCCTTTTTTTGCAGCAACTGTATTAGAATCAGAAGCTAGGACACAGACACCCTGCGTGAGACAAGGATCGCGAAAAGAAAGAGATTAGTCTCCTGACAAGGGCCTATTTATAATGTCGACAAACGATGCTCTATTCAAGATGCAAAAGAGGTTTTATAACAGTAAAAAGATGATACGTCTCTTGCACGATACTTTCTTTACTTATATTATATCTGACGTTTTTATTCCTATACTTTGGAAATAATATTAAGAATACCGGCACGGAAAAGATATACTTTGCAATAGTACTGATGCAAAGTACCTTTGCCAACACTGCAGCTATTGTTATAGATAAAACTAATAATGATGATTGTAACTAGAAAAAATATGCAAATTAGACAACCCAATTATCTATTATATTTCTAGTTGTAAAAATGATAGATACAGGACTACAATTACCTCTATTTTAATATAACTAGGACTGGGATTATACTACTATTAATATCAATAACAATAATGATACAACAACAACAATAACAACAACAATAATAATATTATTATTATTAATAATAATAATAATAATAATAATAATAATAATAATAATAATAAACTTCTACGATTCATATCGAGTGCAAATATAAGCAAACATATTTGTAATAGTCGCTAAAACAATTGTATAACAAAATATGTGTAGCTTATATAAATCTCTCAAGGAATAAACGATCCTGACATTAGACACAGAAATCGAGGAAAATTCTAAGTTCATAATAATAATAACAATAATAATAATCTTTATTCCAGCAAGCAGATTATTTTTACCAAAAACCATCTTAAGAAGAAAAAAAAAATAAAAAAAAAATAAAAAAAATCGCTGTCTTACCCCATACCTTGAACATTCCTTTGCATCATATCTTTTTTTTTCAGTTTTCGGGCAGCTTTTCTTTTGTTTTCTTTGTTTTATATTCTCATTTAACCAATTCAGTCGAAGTTGTATAAGCAAGCTCTCTCAAACAATGCATAATCAAAATTAGATGAAATTGGGTTCTTAATTTCCATGATAATTTCTGGGAGAAATACAGTAGTCTTTAACGAACGAAGGTAGCGATTTGGTGCTAATGCTTCATGGATGGATACAAAATTTGAATAAACCTTTTCGTTAATGCATATTAATTAATGTATTAATTGGCAAGATTTACAGTTGAGCAGCATTGGTGGAGACATGCTCAACATGGTTCTAGACAAGTTTTATTTCAAAAAAAATTTTATATCATATTATCTTTCACAATTCTCTATGTATTTTCATATGTATTTTCAAGAGTTTTAACCTAACTTTAGCATGTTAATGGATCTTTATTGCCTTAAAGTAAACATCTTATTAAGTTTTCCGTATGAGTTCAATGAAAAAGACAGTAATAACAATTAATAAATACTCTCTTTACTAATAGCATTAACGATAATGAAAAACATTCACAATTAGCTCATTCTAATTATGCCACTACATATCCACTTGCAATATTTGGAAAAAAACATTAACTAACCAAGTAAAAACCATTATAATCGGCAACCATACACGTCTTAAACTGTGACCAAAAACCCTATTTAGCCATACAACATCCCCCAAAACAGTCCGTGAGATCTAATATATCATGAAAAACAAAACACAATTCCTAAATAAGACAGATATGACTAACGAAAAGAGAAGCCGACGGCAGAACGGAAAGCGAAGCCCTGATGATTATAAGGATAACCTACCTTTGGATGCCCTAAAGATCACAGGAATACTCCACTACAGGGTACAACCAGGACCCACATATGGGTGGGTCCAGGGTACAACTAAAACACGCGACGTTGCATCCGTATGCGTTGATTAACACCGGCTTGATTGGCTGGATTAGACAGCATAATCCTAAATGGGATAATCCATATAAATCCCGTCAGTGCTCCGTGCCTTATTGGGTGGGGCTAGTCTGGATTAGACCTCATTGGCCTTTATGTTCTTTTTTTTAAACGATCTGGTGATAACAAGCACAGTCAGTGTTGCGAGAAAGATGGCAATGGCAAGGAGTTTATTTACTTCAGCCAAGATGTTGAGTTGAATAGATTTATACACGTAGAAATAATTACTTGATAATAATTGATATCTAACAAAAACAATCATTTGGATATAACTCAAGTATAACAAACTATTGGAGGTTGTGATCTACCATCTCCTTAACCATTAACACCAACTTATGGAGGAAAAGTAAGTATTAATAACGCAATCAAGCTTGTTCAAATTAAATTATATTTGAAGGTGCTGGTCGTAAATAAACAGGGTTCTCAACATTACACACACGTATATAATATATATACATATATATATATATATATATATATAAACTATCTAGCTCTCTCTCTCTCTCTCTCTCTCTCTCTCTCTCTCTCTCTATATATATATATATATACATATATTCATATATATACATATATTTATATATATATACATATATATAAACTGTATAGCCTATATATATATATATATATATGCGTGTGTGTATGTGTGTATGTATTTATATATATTATTATATATAGATAGATGTGTATATATATGTATACATAACTCTCTCTCTCTCTCTCTCTCTCTCTCTCTCTTATATATATATTATATATATATATATACATACAGTATATATATATTTCTTGCCGCCCCGCCAGCAAAATGAAGCAAGGTATGATGTAGGGCTACTTAGTATCTGTACGGATGTTCATTAAGAAATTCCACACGCAATCGCCATATAATAAGTTCCTCGAGCTTCCTCCAAGGGGCGTGACTGTAACAGTCATTCCATAAATATGTACTGAAAAAAAAGTAATGGTTGCAATCCATAGAACCGCTCCATATAAGGGAATAAACAGAAAGATAGATAGCTAGCTAGATAGATAAATAGGTGGATATTCTTATATTCACATATACCTCATTAATCCATAATTCCTCCTAGTTAATGGAAAGTCATGACCGTTCTTACATTCACTACAAAATCTATTTTAGATATTTTCATTGAACATTGAAATCGACATACCAATATATAAATATATTAATAATAATATAATGTATATACAGAAAATCTAACGAAACATCTTACACTAAAAGGAGTTGATTTACTTATGACAAAGACTAAAATATACACATAAATAAATTAAATAACAGTAATCAGAGGAACCCCGGAATGAAAGGTGAGGGAGGAGGAAGGCCTCATAAGGAAGAATTGATAGGGAGAGAGCAACACCCAGCAGAGAGACTCAACAGGTGAGCACGAGAGAGAGAGAGAGAGATAGAGAGAGAGAGAGAGAGAGAGAGAATGGGTGGAGAACAGACAACTCTGGCACACACGTCCGTGAGACCATTGTAGCGATGACTAAACTTATAGGCAAATACCACCTGCATATTAGGTTGTCCCTGCCTCTCTCTCTCTCTCTCTCTCTCTCTCTCTCTCTCTCTCTCTCTCTCTCTCAACTGGATTGTACATACTTCAGAGTTCAGCGTGAGCACCAGTCATTTCATTCATATTCTACTTAAATTGTCAACATACTTGTACCTATGCCATACTTAGTGTTTGTTTATTTGTGTGTGTGTGTGTGTGTGTGAGAGGAGAGAGAGAGAGAGAGAGAGAGAGAGAGAGAGAGAGAGAGATGATAAGCGTTTCCACTGAATGCTACATCCAACATGTGACCGAAAAGATATTTTGAAGTTAACGTAATTTGAGGAGCTACATGATACAAATAATTCATAAGCGCATTTATGTGGACATTTAAAACTTAAAACAACATTTTGTCTTTCTATTTTGTTTGCCTGAATGAACAAAACCCACAACAGGGTTCACAGTACTTCTTAATCAGTTTTCAACGAGGTGGACATTTAAAAACTTGCAACAATATTCTGTCTTTCCAACTTTGTTGCCTAAATAGATAAACCCCTGACAAGGTTCGCGATACTTCTTAATTAGCCTTTCCTATTTAGGCATGCAGGCTATTGGACAGCAGCAAAAACAAAATAATGAAATTCTGATTCATTAGTCCGGTCAATTTCATTATACAAGTTCAATTTTCCATACGTAAAAATCAGCACAGGATAAAACTAAACAATATTTACGACAAGCACTTGGGCATATCGAATGCAGTCGACATGCATCTGGCCTTCAAGCGGCGATAATCCTCAACGTAACAACAAGCATCTGACGTGAACATACAAAACAGACGAAGGATTTAGGAAAGAAAAAAAAAAACATGTAAATTCACGTGCATGAACAAGTATATTCTTTACAAAGTTGAATAAATTGTGCGAAGAAGAACCGTTAATCTTTTTAGATTTTCCTTAGGAAAATCTCAACAAATAAAGCAAGAATCAATTGGGATGAAGAGGTTAATAACTATTGATAATCACTAATAATAAATTGCATGAATCGTAAAAAAAAAATAACATCAATGGGTTACTCAAAAATGGTCTCAGATAATAAAGGTTTCGGAGGGTGTTAAGAGTATCAACCATCTCTTAAGGAATATTCTGGAAATGTTTGTACTGCAGTTGCACTTGATGATAAGCAAACGTTGAATGAAATGATAGAACCTCCCTGACAAGAAATAAATAATTTGATATTCTGAAGTGTGTTCAATGGTCACGTGTTGTGTTGGAATTAATTTTAGTGCACGTGGCAAGGTAAGAAAATTATTCAATAGATGGTAGGCAGCCTTATGTGACATACACACATACATACACACACACACACACACACACACATATATATAATATATATATACACACACACACATATATATATATACAGAGAGAGAGAGAGAGAGAGAGAGAGAGAGAGAGAGAGAATTTTGCAGTGGTTGAGCACTGAATTGAAATAAATAAAAACTGCACCTCGCCCTTTCGAAGATAAAGGATCTTGGTACCACTGAAATGCTGTTAGTTTGAACAAGTTCGCGAGAGAGAGAGAGAGAGAGAGAGAGAGAGAGAGAGAGAGAGTTTGCAGTGGTTGAACAATCAATAGAAATTAAAAAAATGCACCTCGCCCTTCAGTTCACTAGAATTAAAAGGGGTTACAAGGATTTTGGGATGTCTCAAAGTCGTTTATTCCATCAGTTTGAGACTCCATTTGCTCTGAGAGAGAGAGAGAGAGAGAGAGGAGAGAGAGAGAGAGAGAGAGAGAGAGAGAGAAATGGCAAAATATTTTGGCAACGAAACCTGCCCTGAGCGACAGAATGGATCAGTTCTCGAATTCTCCACATTCTGCATTGCCAATATAGAAGGATTAAGAGCCAAAGAGACAGCGCCAGTCGACCCCTACAGACACAAACAATCGAGATTATTTCTTTTATTCTTAAAACAAAATACGTGAAATTTAATCGTATGTGTTTTGTGATGTATGGCGGTGATTAATTACAATATTAAAGAAATATTTCCTAAAAATAAACAATTTTCAAAGACGATATTAAAAAGATATTTTCTAAAAATAAAAATAAAAATGTTTCCTAAAATAAAAAGATTACAAAATATCTATCACGTTCAGAAGACAAAATTTAAATAGTCTTTATTAAAAATAGTATCGAAAGACATGCCACGAAAGTCTCCAAAACTTTATTACCTATGGTGAAGAATGGTCTTGCTTGAGCAAAATGAAAAAGTTGTTGAAGAATCCTTATTAGACAAACAGTAGTCAAAAATTTACAGAGACCAAAAACTTTAATTTAAAATCTTTTGAGTTGTCCTCGGGTATATCTCAAGATCATATGTAATTGTACCAATAAGTATCACTACAAATCAATATAGGTTCAGTAAACAGTACATTGGATCGTAAGCCATGTTAAACCAAATAGAATATGATAATCAAATCCATTCCTCAATGCCACAACAACTGAAAATTACCTTGTCACACCAGTACTAAGATATCTCTTAGATTCAAACCTGTTTTCCTAAACATCTGCTGAATGGCAAGAGTTCTCAGAGAAAGTTAACCGTATATTGTAGTATTAAAACTCTATTTAATATTCTAGCAGAGTAAAATAAATTTCACATTTAGTTGTTTTTATTGCCAACCTTTAAAAAAATCCTCCTAAAATCTGGCAATAATTCTCTTAGAAAGTCGTCCCTAAGTTGTGGTGTTAAAACTTTTTTGTTTAATTCTATCAGAGCAAAATACAATTCACTTATTATTTTCATTCGATAGCCATTAAAAATCCTCCTAAAATCAAGCTTTTTTTTACCATTACACTTATTTACCCATTGTTTGTACATACATTTTTTTTTCAATAAAAAAAAATCCCCATAAAGCGCAAAGGAAATATTTACGACATAAACGAAGGGGAAAAAGAAAAATTAAGAATAGAAAAAAAAATAGATCAGACAACTGTGTGTGTGTGTATATAGATATATGTGTGAGTATATACATACACACACACATACACACACACACACACACACACATATATATATATATATATATATATATGCACACACACAAGATTTTTCTGATACACCTTCACACATTTGTTCAACGAATACATTACAAATATCTGTAGTTTCTTTCATTTTGTCCTGTTTTATCTTATCCCTCGTTCGGGGTTTTCGTTCTATGGTCGTTGTCTTAGAAAGCTAAATAATTTTAAGATTGCTCCTTATTAAATTGTTGACAATATGAATAAACAATTTATATAAAACTTGTTTCATCTCTTTTAATTAGAATAATAATTAATTATTTCACCATTAACCAATGTCATTCTAAAGCGAACGTCTCATGTTGATATCTATGATTCTTTAATACGATAACAAAGAAAACCCAGCATAATTGTAAGAAAATGAAACTCATGGGAACTTATTAATCAACGTTTTACAGTTCTATTTAGGGGTGACAATAGAAAAGTCCATCTCTTTATTTACCAACTGCAGAAGGCGTGGGAGATCTTGTCTTCAGTTAAGCTACTTGAAAAGACACCATATAAGGTTCGGAAAGAGAATAATCTTAATTATCATTCGTAGAAATTTATCAGGGAGATGCATTTACCAACCCCTAAGAAGGTATGGGTGTTTTTCATAGCTCATTAGACTAATTAAGCTGATTTGATCAAAAGACATAAAAATATTTGCAATGAGACACAGGTTGGGTTAACTACAGCTCTGATGTCATTACTACTACTTACTACCACTACTACTACTACTACTACTACTACTACTACTACTACTACCAGTGACACTATCAAAACGACATGACGTGAAGCCAGATTTAAAAAGACAAAAATAAAAAAAAGACATAAATAATGAATTGTTGGGTTGACTACAGCGCTGATGTCATAACTAATACCGGCACTACTACTACTAATACTACTTCTACTATTGCTACTACCAGTGACACTATTAAAACGACAAGAGGTGAAGCTATATTTAGATTAGCCTGTCTTGTTTGCTGTGGCTTGAAAGGCGCTGGTATTCAACGCCTTCATTGTTAATGCCAAGACAAGGGCTACTGTTTGGACAACGGTCGTGATTCTGGCCATAGTTTCAATAGGGTGGGCCACGGCAACTTTTCTATACATGTTTGATATGAATTAATAACCTTTTATTATATACATATATTATATACATATATACACATATATATACAAATATATATGTATATATATATATATATATATATATGTATATATATATATATATGTATATATAAGCATACAGTATATATATATATATATATATATACATATATATATACATATATATATGTATACATACATATATATATATATATATATATGAATTTACATATATATCATTGTCAATGTTCACCCACTTGCAAGTTCTTATACACTTTACCTTCTAGCTTATTTTATGGTTTTCATTCGTTTTTTATTATATTTCCCATTTCAATCACTGTCCTTTTTTATTTATATTCCGTAATCTTCTTAATTCGGTGCAATGTGACTTCTCCTTAATTCCCTAACTAATCTTTATTATAGCTCTACTAACCATAGATATCCCACCGTTGTACTCTGGCTTAGCCTCCTTCACTACGGAATTAAGCTAATTGCAGCTTTAAGCGTTTCCTATTATCCGCCTCATGTCTATTTCTACTTCAGTATTCCTCTTTATTTTGTATTTTCATATTCATAAAAGTGTTTGCTTTGCTTAATAATAATCTGTACTTTTATGACAATAATATGCTGTATGGGATCATGCTTATCAGAAGCATGTTTCGCTAAATAAAGATGAGCCAAGTATTTTCTATAGGCGCTAAGATGTCTTTTGTGTGTGTGTACGTGTGTTAACCAAACTGCAAATCTTATCAAAATTAATAAAACAACTGTTTATTCCACGATTGTATAAAATCGAGAAAATAGGGCTTAAAATGCACCCTACTTTAGCAAGCAGTAATTAAATATATAAATAGACAGATCTATTGATAGATAGAAAAGTAGACAGGGATAACCCACAAACACAAGAAGTAATCAGCACAAATGTCGAGAAACATCGGTTTTGAAGATAATGAAGATGCACTCATAATGTATGTGTGTGTATAAGAGAGAGAGAGAGAGGAGAGAGAGAGAGAGAGAGAGAGAGAGAGAGAGAGAATTCTTTCTTTAATTACTACTTACACGAAGTTAGGAATAGTTTAGCCTTGCGGTCGAACGGCGCTGTCATCTAAGGCGAGTACTAAAGGAAATGACTACGTTGGGAAGAACTTGTGGGTTTTGATTTATGACGATGGCTCGCTCAAGTAATACTTAAGGGAGCCTCTACAACCAGGAGAGGAAAAGAGTCTGTTAAGAAGAGCAAGATTTAATTTTTGACATTTCACCCTAAACAGCGTTTGAAAATATCAAATAATTGTGTGTATTTGGCTTATTTATATTAATTATGCGAGAAATATATATACATATATATATATATACATATATATATATATATATATATACATATATATATATATGTATATATATATATATATATATAGAGAGAGAGAGAGAGAGAGAGAGAGAGAGAGTATATATATATATATATATATGTATATATATATATATATATATATAGAGAGAGAGAGAGAGAGAGAGAGAGAGTGTGTCTTAATGATACTGAACAAAATATGTATAAGGTCGGAGATGACGAAATCGCAAAAAAAAATCTGACCCACATTAGAAAAGCCGTTATACATATAAATCACGATACTTTCACTGAGGAAGAAATAAAGACAAACGAGATTTCTTCATCGTTCTTCTTATTTTGCTTGTCGCAATAAACAGAGTGAAAGATACCATTTATTTGAAATTTGTTTACATTAATTTTATATAGTGTTGTATGGGCGATTTAACCATACATTCATGTTTTTCTCAGATAATTTTAGATATCTTTAGCGTAATTTTAATTTAGTAAGTAATTTATACACCAGGCGCGCGCGCGCACACACACACACACACACACACGTCCTCCTCCTCCTCCCTCACCTCCCTCTCCTCCTCCTCCTCCTCCTCCTCCCTCTCCTTCTCCTCCTCCTCCCTCTCCTTCTCCTCCTCCTCCCTCTCCTTCTCCTCCTCCTCCCTCTCCTCCTCCTCCTCCCTCTCCTCTCCCTCTCCTTGTCTAATCCCTTACCGAGGTCCCTTTTATACGCTCTCATAGAAAGATTTTTCAATACATTTTCTTTGATTTTCAAACGAAAAATTTAGATTTTTTTCATAATTTTCTTTTGATATTTAAAGAAAATTTAGATTTTTTCCACAATTTTTCTTTTGATATTTAACGAAAATATAGATTTTTGCAATTAATTTCCTTTTGAAGCTCCAAAAGATCATATAAACTCCAGACACAGGAATCTACCACCTTCAGATCAAAACTCGATCTTAGGATGTTACTTTTTCTAAAGGATAGGTTTGGTTAGGTTCAGATCGCCACAAATTCCGTTTCCAGCACGTATAAAAAAGGGTTTTACACACTTACATGAGTATTAAAGGACTCTCCATCCTGGAGAGAGGGGGAGAAAAACCACGCTGGATCAGCGGTGGAAGAGGAAGGGAAGAGAAGGCTGACGGGATGAGGATGGAATGAGTGCAGCCTGAAGACCATAAAAGTCTCCGGGCGCAGATCCATGAAGTTGCTTCACGCAGAAGAAGCCTTCAACTAATTCAAATGTAATCGAAAAAACGTATCAGTACGTTTACATACGAGGAATTTATTGGCTCAAGGAGTTTTCTCTACGAATAGTCCGCTGCGGATTACCTTCAACGCAGTGAGGCACATTCCGGAAAGGATTCGGCGCATGATGTAGCTGTTTTCTGTATTCCTATTTGCCTCATATAATCCCCCCCCCCCCCTCATCTCTCTCTCTCTCTCTCTCTCTCTCTCTCTCTCTCTCTCTCTCTCTCTCTCCTCTCTCTCTCTCTCTCTCTCTCTCTCTCATATAAGGCGAATATACAGAGCTTTAATATTTTCAAAAGCTGTTTTGGGTGAAATTATCGTCTCTCTCTCTCTCTCTCTCTCTCTCTCCTCTCTCTCTCTCACTCTCTCTCTCTCTCTCTCTCTCTCTCTCTCTTCAAATGTTTGAGAAAGTAAAATAAGTAGCAAATTTCATTATTACGCATCAATAGTATGATCATAACTACGACCAAAATAAGTTACTCTTCAATGTTTTATATTTTTGTGGTATCTTTAATTATGACTGCTGAGAATAGAAATTTTTATTTGATTAGCTAAAATCTACGTTTCAAAATATTTCTGAAATGTTGAAATAGCATCTTTGACTGTTTATTATCCCAATGAGGATCACAAATTTTGATAAATCTGTTTTCGTAACGAATTCACCAGCTAATTAATGACTTTTTTCTTCGGAATATATTACTGAATAATCTTTGTCAGATTATTCCAAGAAGTAAATAAGGGAAGCCAAGGAATTCTTAAATGCTTATATTATAAACAAATATAGCTTTGGTTCCTAACTCCCATGAAAACATGTTAAATGAAATTAAGGCTAATTTTCATTAATTGCCTGAGTGGAAATAAAATGTTAAATCCAAAGCAATTTTGATCGTACTGAAGAACGCTAACGTGTAGCAAAGAAAATGATAACTGGAGTAATAAGGAATTAAATAGAATTTCAGATATTCTGGAGACTACAATTTTCATGTTATCAACAACAGAACGATCAAAAGTAAAAAAAAATATCTAAAAAATATACCTACTATATATATATATATATATATGTATGTATATATATATACATATATATAAATGTATATATTTACATGTATCTGTCTGTCTATATATATATATATATATATATATATATATTATATATATATATATATATATATATACATATGTACACATATAAATGTATGTGTGTAATACACATACATACACATATATAAACACAGAATACAATTACGAAGAAAACCCAAACATAATTGGCACAAAGTGGCGTGGAATGCAAGGCAGAGATGCGCCCTAACCAGAACCATCGAGCTAATATCGCCTTGACGCCGGACCTGCCATGACGAGTGACAGGCGAAAACTTGGACCGCACACAAATGACGCCGAAATAGTAAAGTTCCCGGGAGGTTTCCATTCTGGGACGGCGACTCGACGGTGGAAGGATGACTGAGGCTCGAGAGGGAGGGTGTGGTAGTGATCAGAGTTTCGGTTGGGAGGAGAAATAGGTTTTGAGATTGCAAAGAACAAAGCGTATTGCTTTAAAGCATGGAGCTTAGCTAATAATAATAATAATAATAATAATAATAATAATAATAATAATAATAATAATAATAATAATAATAATAATAATGCATATTATGAGTATGATATTGAAAAGTAAAGATTGAAGAATGAAGTTGAGTAGGTATAAAAAAATATTTTAGGAGTCTTTATTCAATAAGCATTGAAAATGAGAGAGAGAGAGAGAGAGAGAGAGAGAGGAGAGAGAGAGAGGGGAGAGAGAGATGAGAGAGAGAGAGAGAGAGAGAGAGTGTGTGTAATAAAAGAATATTCTAG
The DNA here is from genome assembly GCF_036898095.1 of Palaemon carinicauda. NCBI lineage: Eukaryota > Metazoa > Arthropoda > Malacostraca > Decapoda > Palaemonidae > Palaemon > Palaemon carinicauda. The sequence goes on along the minus strand of NC_090761.1, from coordinate 53,811,249 downwards.
GACACTAGAATATGCATTGAAAATTATATATATATATAAATATAAATATATATATATATATATATATATATATATATATATATTAAATACATATATATGTGTATATATACATATACATATATACATATATATAAAGAGAGAGAGAGAGAGAGAGAGAGAGAGAGAGAGAGAGAGAGAGAGAGAGAGAGAGAGAGGAGAGAGAGAGAGAGAGGTTGTATGGGAGTTACTCCACATGGAATTGGAGATGAGAATAACCATATATGCAAAACACCTCACGTATAACAAAGATGTTTGTCAGTAGAGAAAGTTCCGGCTTTATTTTGTTTTTAAACCTTTAAACCTTTTTCCAGCAGGATTTGCTTTTCAGGAGAAATTATATCAAATTACTAATATTAGCAAACAAATTTGCGGTACTTAAAGCATATTCATCAGTGATTTTCCAATAATAATATTGATGATAACAATAATACTAATAATAATTCTACTACTAATAATAAATATTGTTATTATATTCTTATCATTACCATCAGTAGTAGTAGTAGTAGTAGTAGTAGTAGTAGTAGTAGTAGATAAAATATGAATAATCAAGAAATTTCAAGCAATATTTTAGCAGCGTTCTCTGTTAAAATAAAAAAAAAATCATACAAGAAATCCGTAATGCATTACATCTCAAAAGCTTTATAAGAGAGAGAGAGAGAGAGAGAGAGAGAGAGAGAGAGAGAGAGAGAGAGAGGAGAGAGAGAGAGGAGAGAGAGAGAATATAAAGCAACGACCCCAAGATCCCGTCCAGGGGAAGAAGCCCTTGCTAGGCCCTTAAGAGGAGGTATAAGACCCACCCTAAGGGCTTTTGAGGGTGGTGCCCTTCCACCACCCTCCTCCTACTGACACTCCATCCTCCTCCTGTTCGTTCTTCTCCTCCTCCTTCATGAGTCACAGGGACGGCCTGCATTTGTGGAGAAGGGAGGGGCGCACTGTGATTACTAACTTCCTTTTAAGTTGCCGATCTTATTCCCCAGCAGATATACCAAGGCTTCGCCCATGTCATGCGCGCCCGAGTTCGACCCTGGGGCTCCGTAAGAGTCTGGCTGGAATACAGCCGAGGCTTATATATCTTTATGGAATATTCACATCTAATAGATATTTCTTTATCTAAGATTGAAATGCATTTTATTTATACATAATCTCAGCTCTATTTCCTTATATGCAGGAAATTTTCATTTTAATGTTACTGTCCTTAGAATATTTAATTTTCCTTGTTTCCTTTCCTTACTGGGCTATTTTCCCTGTTAGAGTCCCTTGGGCTTATAGAATCTTGCTTTTCCAACTACGGTTGTAGCTTAGCAAATAATAATAATAATAATAATAATAATAATAATAATAATAATAATAATAATAATAATAATAATAATAAAATCATTAACATTATCATTATCAAAATTATTAATATTAATATTAAAATCACTAAATTACTAAAATCCTTATCATTACAATCATTGTGATATAAGAAAGAACTTTGCCAAGAGAAAAAATGAAATACTTAAGCCGGTACTAAAAGTAGCAGTAGGAGAAGTAAAGAAAGCATTACATGGCATGAAAAGAGGCAAAGCAGCAGAAGATAGCCTATAATAACAACATAGGCTAGAATACTTATTGAAAGAACCGTTGTTGTTAAAGGAGTTTCTGGAACTTCTTCCCTATAGATTATCGTATAATTATAAAGTGTGACTTATCTACACTTAAGTGCTATTTGAATAAATTAACTTCTTCCTTGCGATTCCCTATGAGGATGTAATTAGTTTCGAGCATCATTACAACATTTCAATACTTTTCTTACTTGTGGTACTAAATATCTATGCAATAATATGTTTGTTTGTTTACTTAATATATGTTGTTATTCATATGTTTATAAATTTCATTTGAATTTCTATATTTCACTCGTTTCACATAATAATAATAATAATAATAATAATAATAATAATAATAATAATAACAATAATAATATTAATAATAATAATAATAATAATAATAATAATAATAATAATAATAATAATAATAATCTTATAATGAAACCATATTTCTTCTACCCATAAGTCCATTTTTACCAATAAGTATCTTCTTTATACAGAAATATAAGAAAAAAAAAACACAAATACAAAAGATTATTCATAAGAAAACATCAAACAGAAAATAAAGCATTTCAATGCAAAGTAGATAATAATAAAACTAAAATGTATTTTCTAGAATAACAAAAGAACAACAATGAAAATAAAACATAATGAAGTCCAGTAACATTAGATATGCTACATGAAGAAGAAATTAAGCCTACTGGTTTCTGGATGAAGACCAAGGGCGTAACTGAATTAAAGACATAACTTAAGATCTGGCAGTTTATGAGGACTTCTAGATCAACAACAACGATAATAATATATACATAACAAGAAGTCAATTGGATCCATAAAATCTACGTTTAGTCATGCCGTCGTCCAGTCTGGGTACACCCCTTCTCATATCTTTATTTTATACAATAAAAAATATTTTACTTTTACTTGCTTCCTTTCCTCACTAGGCTATTTTCCCTGTTGGAGCCCTTGGGCATTTTAGCATCCTGCTTTTCCAACTAGGGTTGTAGCTTAGGCAAGTAATAATAATAATAATAATAATAATAATAATAATAATAATAATGATGATGATGATGATGATGATGATGATGATGATGATGATGATGATGATGATAATTATTATTATTATTATCATTATCATTATATAATACTGACAAAAGTCTCAAAATGGGGGAAGCCAATTCACATTAACATTTCTATAAAGAGTATTCTATCTTTTAGATCATTCTTTTACAGATAATAACTGAGCATTTGCTTCCCTAATTAATAATAATAATAATAATAATAATAATAATAATAATAATAATAATAATAATAATAATAATAGTAATAATAATAATAATGGAAATAATAATAATAATAATAATGATGATAATAATAATAATGAAATAATAATAATAATAATAATAATAATAATAATAATAATAATAATAATAAGAATGATGATGATGATGATGATAAAAATAATTATGATAATAAAACTAATAATAATAATAATAATAATAATAATAATTATTATTATTATCATCATTATTAGTATTATCATTATATAACACTGTTAATAGTCTCAAAATGGAGAAGCCAATTCACATTAACATTTCTATAAGAAGTATTCTATCTTTTAGATCATTTTTTACAGATAATTACTGAGGATTTGCTTCCCTTATAATAATATAATAATAATAATAATAATGATAATAATAATAATAATAATAATAATAATAATAATAATAATAATAGCATACTGAAAGAGAATTAAACATGCGTAAGTAACGTACTTGTTTTACGTAACAAGAAAGACAGAATTATTGATAAATGAGTATTGGGCAACCCCTGCCAATACTCGGCAGTTCTGAGTACAGTTAATTTCAAGAATATGAAAAATAATTTCCAAAATTTTTAAAATAAATTTCCAAAATTTTTAAAATAAATTTCCCAAAATTTTTAAAATAAATTTTCAAAATTTGAAAAATAAATTTCCAACATTAGAAAAATAAATTTCCAAAATTTGTAAAAAAAAATTGCAAAATTATCTCATATCAAACTATAGTCTACAACCCAGTTCAAGTAAAAATTTAGAATGGCATTGCTCCAAAAGCAGAATCAATAAAAACTCCATTGATAGCAAGAGTTAATTAAAATCTTTGCTTTCCACAGAAATAAAACAAGGCACAAATGAACTCCTCTAGCAGTGAAAACACTCTGACCAAGGGAAGATAAAAGACACCAATAAACAATGGGGTTCTTAAATTGAAAGGAAAACATACTAAACCTAATGAGGATACATTAAAAACGTTGTTGACTTTTAACGATAGGTAGATTCGACCAGGTCACAATTGCTTAAACTTGCGGAAACAAATAAAAAAAAAAAAAGCACGTAAAGGAAGAACAGTGAAAAACGCGTGATTATTGACCAACACTGAACGTGTGAGAAAAAGTTCCCTCGTTTTTCGTGAAATGTAAAATCCGTTTTATAGTCTTTCAACAGATAAGAATCATGCTAGCTGAGAGAAGCGGACAGCGTGCGGATCCAAACGAACATGGCGACTGTTGAGATGAATAAAAGCTGTATCGATATTGAGGAGCTGACAGTATTTGATATCTTTCAATGCAAAGCATAATAAACAGTTGATGGTTTAATAGAGTATATACTCGTATCTGTTTACATCATATCTTTTCACCTCTCTTGCTTAAGGGTACACTCAGACACAATATTCTATCTTATTTCTCTTCCTCTTGTTTTGTTAAAGATCTTATAATTTATATCGCAAATGTTTATTTTAATGTTACTTTTCTTAAAATATTTTATTTTTCTTTGTTTCCTTTCCTCACTGGGCTATTTTCCTTGTTGGAGCCCCTGGTCTTATAGCGTCCTGCTTTTCCAACTAAGGTTGTAGCTTAGCAAATAATAATAATAATAATAATAATAATAATAATAAAGTTACTGCGGTGTCACGGACGAACTCATGTGCATTCTACCTTCACAAAATTAGCCGCTTATTAGACACGAAAGGCTTATCAGCAGCAGATCGAAGCCCCCTACGCTCCTTCCCTATATTTCCAACCAGTATAACGTACTCCTACCAAATTATCATCTATCATTCATTCCATAAGGCCGAATCTACTCAAGACACTCAGATCCACTCTTTCACCTATGTTAATCTTTCCCGCCATTGCTATGTTATCACCACGTTTCTACTCCTTTTAATCTTTCTAATAGCGCATATACTACGCAATCACTCCACCTCTACAGCCTCCACATATTCTCTTTCAATTTAAAGAGAAAAAATAAAACATTCCCTTCCATGAATTCCAGCTCCTTCTTTCACAGGCTGTGGTGGCTGATGTGGTAACATCACTAATTGGTGAACACCAGACCGGGGTTTGAATCCCGCTCAAACACGTTAGTTTCTTTCGTCGCTGCAACCTCACCATCCTTGTGAGCTAAGGATAGGGAGGTTTGGGGGAGCCTATAGGTCTATCTTCTGAGTCAGCAGCAGCCATTGCCTGGCCCTCCTTAGTCCTAGTTCGAGTGGAGAGGGGGCTTGGGCGCTTATCATATTATGTATATGTGGTCTCTAGGGCATTGTACTGCTTGATACGGCAATGTCAATATCCCTTGCCGCTGCCATTCATGAGTGGCCTATAAACCTTTAAATCCACTCTAGCTTCTTCCCACTCATTGGTACGTCTGTCAGATTACTACACCCAATCTGTTAATCCTCCGTTTCACTCACCATATCATTGGATATCTCCCATACTTACGCCTATGTGAATCTACTGCTTATATTGTTTCACTCATAATACCAACAATTTCTCCATTTTCTCGGTTTCCATTTACTGCTAACAACTTTCTCTTCTTACAATACTTCAAAACTATTTTGCTTGAGTGTACAATTTCTCTTCACGTTTCATTTTTTCATCAGTTCAATATAACCTAATTTCTCAACCCATGTTAGCGCACCTACCTCACTCAATCCTTAAAGATAGAGTAAACAGACACGGAAGCATTACATGCCTTTTCTCAATACCTTTTCCTAACAAAATATCCACTCTCCCACCCATATACTGCATTAAAAACACACTTTACTTTCACTAAATACTCTTCACTGTCCTGAAAACCATATTCCCTATTCCATAAATTCAGAACACCATACCGACTACTTCACTGTCAACTCTATCTTAAGATTTTTCTGTTCCATTATATCCATGTGAAGAGGCTTATCAGCCGTCAACAGGGTTTTTCATCTTTCCTTTCACTAGATCCCCCTACCCCCAACTTTGGGGTATATCTAAGCTATATCCATGATGCTAGCACATCCTAGGACAGCAAATAAAACTGTTAGTAACAATTCTCACCCCCGTAGCACCAAGACACAGCAGTGAATAGAAAAGAGACAGACCTGACATGTTATTACACCTAGCCAGAAAATAAGGTCCCCTCAGCCATGTTAGGGACATATTTCTTCGACAAAGGGTTTCGTAATCCTCCACTAGCAATCTTATGCCTTAGGATGCGGTGCACTGGAAGGGGAACACCCTTGAGAATTTCCCATTTTAATCCTAGATAAAATATATTTATTGGTCTGTTTTCATTGTTTTTCACATATGGGTTTTATGATATTATATAAAAACTTGCTTTACAAGTTGTGAGAATTTTAAGACATTATTATTAGTAGTATTACAAGCTAAGCTATAAGCCTAGTTGGAAAAGCAAGATGCTACAAATCCATGGGCTCCAACCGGGAAAAATGTCCCAGTAAGAGAAGGAAACAAGGAAATAAATAAACTACAAGCGAAGAAATTAACAATCAAAATAAAATATCTTAAGAACAGTAACAAAATTAAATTAAATCCTTCATATATATATATATATATATATATATATATATATATATATATATATATATATATATATATATATATATATATATATATATATAAAGAGGAGGAAGACGAATAAGATAAAACAGCGTGCCCGAGTGTACCCTCAAGCAAGATAACTCTGATCCAAGACAGTGGAACGCCATGGTACAGAGGCTATGGCACTACCCAAGATTAGAAAACAGTGGGTTTGATTTTGGCGTGTCCTTCTAGAAGAGCTGCTTACCATAGCTAAGGAGTCTCTTCTACCCTTACCAAGAGGAAAGTAGCCGCTGAACAATTACATTGCATTAGTTAACCCCCTTGAGCGAAGAGGAATTGTTTAGTAATCTCAGTGTTGTTAGGTATATGAGGACAGCGAAGAATGGGAAAAGAATAGACCAGACTATGCCTCAAATGAATATTACATCTTATAAATTTTACAACTTTTCCACCTATACTCTACCATTTTTCCATGCTTTCCCTGGCTAAGTATATATTAAAAAAGTATGGAAACTCCCAAGTATTTGAGATATCCAACTTTTCAATCTCTCGTATAATATCATGTAAAGGTAGAATAATCAGATAACAAATCTGAACAAACAGTTTTCCTCTTTAGCGATCTACATATAAATATATTTTTCGCAATTCACAACTTTCGATGGAGGTCATGCCAGAAAGCATGAATAGTGATACCAATCTGGTGAATAAAAGTCCTAATATTTAAATTAACTCCTTAATTCTGCGTTTTTGATTCAGTTATGTAGGAAGTAATTTACATATGAGGTTGATAAATCAATTATACAAAAATTCAAATAATTTTTCCTTAACAACAATTAAATAATATATTTTTCCCGGCACCTCACTGATCATTCATAAAAAAGCAATAAAATTCATCATTAAAAATATGTAAGCAAACCTTTAAAATATAAACATTAATAAAGAAAATACCATGCTTCTTGCAGTTTCTAAATCGATATATGATAAAAATTAAATAAACGATTGAGAGAAAAAAAAAACTTCTTTCGGTGGTTTTAAACTCATTCTAAATCCCTTGCCTTCAGGGCTTTGCATATTCTTAAAAACTGAAGACCTCATAAAATGGAATCTATTATGAATATACTTTTCTTTACTTAAAAACCTACCATAGTTCAGGAATGAGAAAAAAAAACATTTAATTCAAAGAAAACAAGTGATTACAGGAACTAACATTATCCTCTAGGCAAAACGCATACAAAACAAAAAAAGTAGCCAAAAGAATAAATAATTGAAAAAACTAACTACCTTGTACGAAATATGAAATGTAATGATAAATTTCTCTTACATCTCTGCCATGTACTATAAATGTATTTAAATACAGCCTATAGCTTTGAAAAATCCTGTTTGATTATGATGATAATGGAAGCAATAATAATAAAAATTAATAAATAATGTAAACTGCCGTTACTATATTTATGATTGCCGAAGTAAAAACAACAGGAACACAGAAGCAATACAAATGATAACATAACAGCAACTCCTATTACAACTATTCATAACATTAATAATCCTGCATCACAACAAGAACAGCTACTACTACTACTTTAGCATTAATCCTACTATACTAGCGCAATGTGTTTATCATTTCTCTGCAATACAATGTCTATGAATGGATTTCAAGTATACTCCACTAGCCTTCTTCCAGTTTGGGCAGAGACTCTACCATCCTTTATCTAAATAACTAAATAAAACACATTATTATGTCCTCTGTATTGTGACTTACAGTCGGTACTCTCTCCTATATCCCTCGGTACTGACGCTACTGATTACAATTCAGACTTTTACATAATATATCCCTACGTCTTAAGGCATGTCTAAGGAGGGGTGGAGGGGGGAAGAGAGATAGAAGAGGGGGGAAGGGTGATGGAAGGATGGAGCAGAGGACACCTGACTGAGATGAGTAAGGAGCAAAAGCATTCCGGTCAGACACCTCGGGGATGCTGTAAGGACACGCCTTATAAGGAATAAAGATCCAATGCTAACATCCTCTAATCCCCCAGTCTCATCCTTTACATAAACCCCATATCATCATCTCTTCTATAGCTTGTTAAACAAGTTTCTTCATTACTTTTATTTTTTTGTTCAGTGGTTTACAGTTACGCAGTTCCATAAGCACCTGTGTGTGTAAATATATATATATATATATATATATATATATATATATATATATATATATATATATATATATATATATACATATATATAAGATATATTATACATAATATATGCATGTATGTATGTAAATAAATACAATGAATAAATAAATATGCAAACATATATATAAACATATACATATATATATATATATATATATATATATATATATATATATATATATATATATATATATAATCTATATATATATATAATCTATATATATATATATGCACACAATAATTCAATAAGTAAAATTAACTGGAAGAAAACATCTATACTACATTACCAATCAGATTACTGAGAACATAACACAGCATTTTTATATAGCTACTTCAGAAAGCTCATTCTTAAACGAAGAAATTTAATGAAGATGGGAGCCTATACAAAGTTATAGACGTTGGATCGCTAGACAGAGAGGCGCAACATATAACGGGACGAACGAGAAATTGCCAGAAGAAAATCTTAAGAGACAAGATGAGGGGGTGAGGGGGGGGGGGGGGGGCAGCAGTGTTTAGCCCATGATGGCTGAAAGGGATGAATAAGGAACCAAACTGAAATTATATATTGCATTCACTACTAGCAAGACAGAAGAATGTATTTATAAAGTTAGAATAATTGCAAAGAATAAAACAAATTAAAAATAATCGTTTTTGGAATTAATTATTTCACTTATTAGATAGAAAATAAGTACAAATTCTAAACCTAATGGTTTTAAATCTGAAAACTTCATTTCCCATTTTTTTCTTTTTCCAATTTTATCTAATCGGCACTATTTTCTTATTATTTTTTTTTCTCCTTGGCCCAATAATGTCTTTCACCTCTCTACAAAGAGTATTTTAGCTTTGCTAACACTTCCCACCCTTTTCGTTTCAAATATCATATTTCTCAATATACTTTCTGCATGTTTCCTTGATAGCATTTTTTCCTAACCCAATCTTCAATATTTATTTAGCTACAGAAATACCCAAAGTATTCTTAAACACCTTTTATATTTTGATCACCGCATTTACCACATTTCTCTTCATCCTCCTATCTTACTCCCACCTTTCCCCACATTCAGTCTCCCCAAATTATTGTTAATCACCTCTTCTATTTTCATCACCCCATTTGGCACATTTCTCTTCATTCTCCCCTTCCAGTCCCTCCTTCCCCGCTCCTTTTCACAGCCTCGTCTCAGACGTGGCTTCCTGCCGGATATGCCTTCCTACCCATGTAAAGCTAATCAGCTGCGCCGTGTATTGACACCCACAATAAAACGAACATCATCATCACCTGCTGGCTGTTCCCAATAAAGGCACAAACTACAACTTCTAAGTCACGTTTCGTACATCGAACGCCCGTCAAGGCTCGATGCGTTCCTTAAGCACTTTCTTTGGTGTTTGTTATTCTCGCTAACGAAAATGTTAGCGTTGAGGTTGAAAAATAACTTGAAAATGTAAATATCAAGGGTTGGATGCTTTTAAAGGTTTAAGGGTTAAAAGTTGCTCATGAATGGCACAGGCAAGGGACAGTGACATTATCCTATCACGCAGAATAATGCCCTAGAGACTGACCACATACACATATGATCAGTGCCAAAGCCCCCTCTCCACCCAAGCTAGAACCAAGGAGGGCCAGGTAATGGCTACTGATGACTTAGCAGATAGACCTATAGGCTCCCCTAAACCGCCGATCCTTAGCTCACAAGGATGGTGAGGTTGCAGCGACCAAAGAAACTAACGACTATGAGAGGGACTCGAACCCCAGTCTGGCAATCACCAGTCAAGGACGTTACCACATAGGCCATGTTATCAAAGACAGTTGTATAGCTAAATGGTAACAAATGGATGAATTCGATTCCGTAGGTTGAGGTCGAAAAACAACTTGAAAACTTATACATCAATAAATTGATACTTTTGAATATTAGCAAAGACAATGGCTTACATAAATGATAAAAAGGATGAATTCTAATTTTTAATATGATAAAAAGTAGATAATAAACAAATTAAACGTTATAGCTCATTTGAAATATTAGATGAACTCAAATAATAGTAAAGGTAATTCATTAAATGTTATTTGTACAAGAAAAAATGAACCCGATAAACAACAGAGAAGTTGAAATACAAAATCTATAACAAATGTTTCTCGCGTCATTTTAAAATACGGAAATAATATAACAAAGTAACTATGACAAAAATCGGTTGACCAGACCTTTATTCTACAAACATATCGGTTTTATGGAACTGTTACCCGTAGACTTTTCACAAACACGCCCAACTCATCGCTACAGAATAATAATAATAATAATAATAATAATAATAATAATAATAATAATAATAATAATAATAATAATAATAATTTCAGCAAAAGCCATATACAGAGTTACACTTTTTACATCGGTAAGAAAAGATGAGATATGCAATAATAACAATAATATATTACAAACATCAATTAGCAGGTTGACCACAGAGTTCTAAGGTCTGGGTAAGAATAGATAGCTAATACCGGAATTTTAATAATTACCATGTAATTAATCAATCTCCTTTTATTTTTTTAAACATTTTATTCTCATATTCAATACCTCCCTACTACACTGTATTTCATTAATGTAGTTCTGGTGTATTTAAATAAAATACGTTGTGACGTCTATATTATCTTAATTAGGAAAATAGAATAAAAACCATAAATACTAAATATCTCCATTATTTGCAAGACAAAATTATATGCGTACCTTGCTTCAAAATTTCTAATTTCAAATAAGTTTCAAACCATGAAATAAAATTTTAAAAAATACCACAATAACCGGGATCAGTTTTTCACAATATTCTAAAAAAAAATATTATTATTTACATATTTACATTCAAGACATAGGTCCAAAAAAATACTTTCTTAGAACCATGTCTCAGTTCTAAAGCGAAATAAGTATAACTAAACCTACTTACACAACGAAGGATATAACACAGTGCATTATGAGAATAATAATGCAGGTAGGCCAAAATTGATAACACAAAATCACCGTAAAAATAGCCACTTGATATTCCCAAGACCATAAACAGGTGGTCAGTTATTGCATCAGAAGAATTACATAAATGAAGCTCTCTCTCTCTCTCTCTCTCTCTCTCTCTCTCTCTCTCTCTCTCTCTCTCTCTCTCGTAAACTGTGATGTTTGCAAACCATCATTGCATGACGAGCTCAACCCAAATTATTATTCCATATTTGTATGCAAAGGTAACATCTACACTTGTAAGCGAGACAGGCAAGAAAAAAATTTCGGTTTTGAACTTCGACTTTTGATAGGGATAATCTCTTCGATTTTTCGTGCCACTCCTCAGGGTATCTCCAAATGTAAGAGAGAGAGAGAGAGAGAGAGAGAGAGAGAGAGAGAGAGAGAGAGAGAGAGAGAGAGAGAGAAAACACACACACACACCTAATGTAAAAGAGCTTTTCCTGCATAGCATTTACATGTAAAGAGGCATCATTAGGTGAACCAATAACAGCACAGGTTTACTCGTAAGAGCGACCCATAACTAACAATAAGATAAAACTTATATTATATCAATTCAAAAGTTCAGACTTGCAGCAAATGTTTCCAGGTTGAACAGGCTGACATAAGTCTTTTAATAATTTATATAAGAAATATCTATTTTAATGTTATTGTCTTTACTTCTTATATCGTTTATTTATTTCCTTTCCTCACTGAGCTATATTTCCTTGTTGGAGCCCTTGGGCTTGTAGCATCTTGCTTTTCCAACTAGGGTTGTAGCTTAGCTAATAATAATAATAATAATAATAATAATAATAATAATAATAATAATAATAATTCAGGTTCATAATCCTAGAAGTACCATATTAGTCGGAAAGATTTACTTTTAAAAACATCCCTTTAAAAGTTAGCATTAAAAATGGTTTATGTGCACTTCATCGAAGGTAATTAGTTACGTAAATTACAAGTAGGCCTATAAATTCATCGATCCCACCTGACTTGAGATCCCGTCTAAAAGAAGACCTTTAAAATTGGCACTGCGTAAGCAACTAATCTTCTTAATGCCGTACTACCTGACATGAACAAATAGGCCTCCTGGTTATATTCTAGATCTCATAAAATACAAATACTCAGACACTACAAGATTTGATTATGATGCTAGTTGTCTCTCAGCCTTGTTTCTACTTTGAATATGTTTTAAAGATTCTTTATATTAATCTAAATTATCAAAAAATTAATATTTTCAACAGATGCAAAACTTTCAGCAGCCTCTCGTACAAATTTCCATTTTTTTATAAATTCAATATTTTCAAGTTTAGTAATTGCAACGTCTTAATTAGTCCTTCCATAGTAAGATCTAGATTGAGCATTAGAAAGATCTCTTCACACCAGCATTAGTTTAAAGAAAGAAATCATTCTTTGTAACGACTTATGTGAAAAAATTTTAGATACGTTGTCAGTGTCAACAATATCACAGTAAGGATTATGTAAGTGGAAACGCGTTATTTGTAATAAAATCAATACCAGCAAGCGCAACAATAATAGTACAAATAAGGGTGATGATAATAACAACAACGACAGTAATAGTAATAATAATAACACCAATAACAATAATCATATTAAGGATACAACCATAGAGACATACTCAACTTGTAAACAGGATCATGTTTCCAAGGAGACGTACGTGTGTCTACTAAGTCATTAAGTGTGGAAAAAAAGACTTTGTTGTTACCGTTACAATGATGAGTAGCGAACGGTAAGTCAACATATTTTCAAAATAACCAAGGATTTATGATCGTTGCATACAATAAAATGAAACAATTAACAAGGAAACGCTTAGTACCAAAAGATAAGTTAAAGCAAATTCAAAATGATTAAGAGTATACTCTAATCTTTGATAAGAGATGTGTCTTAATTTGCCAATTTAAAAAATCTTGCAAAAATGCAAAATATTGCAGCTATAAAAATCTTGCAAAAACTAAAATTTTGTACCTATAAAGCACGGTAAATGAAAGTCTCTCTCTCTCTCTCTCTCTCTCTCTCTCTCTCTCTCTCTCTCTCTCTCTCTCTTCCTGTAAAGGTCAAGGTGCTATCTCAAGCAGAAAGAATAGCTTCACTTACCGTAAATAATCTCAACCTCTTGAGAGCTCCGTAAGACGGTACCACATTAAATGCTCCTCCTCCTCCTCCTCCTCCTCCTCCTCCTCCTCCTCCTCCTCCTCCTCCTCCTCCTCCTCCCACCTCTATTCCCTCATCAATAACCCTAACCACAACCCATCCCCCTCCCTCCCGCAACACCCTTATCTAGCCAAAAGAGCATGAAAGACCAACCGCTGCGGTTCACAAACACAGATAAAAGCCCTGAGCATTTGCCATTAGGACCTACCTGATGACACAAATAAACAAAATGCAGACAAAGGTCTCTTTAACATGATTCCCTCTCTTCTGACAGCGGAGATGACCCAGACAACTTATGTCCTCAGTAATTCGCCTTAAATTTCTATTCTTTCAGAATTGGATTTGCAGAGATAAAGCTATTCTTTTCAAGGGATGAACGTTGTCCATTTTTCTTTCGTATTCTTTTATAAAGGTTTAGGGGTATTCTTGATAATGCTGACAACGATGAATTTTACTTTCATAATATATATATATATATATATATATATATATATGTATATATATATATATATATATATATATATATATATATATACACACATACTAGAGTACGTGACCCAGCAAATATGATTGCTAAATATTTAGATAGATATGCACACACACGCACCAAGGTATGACTAGGGCCTACTCTGTCACCCTACCCGAGGGACGAGGAGAGATCAAGTAGTTATACGTCTGGCAATGCTACTGAACGTAATCGGATGGATATATATATATATATATATATATATATATATATATATATATATATATATCTATCTATATATATATATATATATATATATATATATATATATCTGTGTATGATCGTAGAACTCAGAAATTGTCAGCATCATGAAAAATACCACTAAATCTTTATTTATAATTACACATATAGGAATGTGTGTTTGTATTTACAGTAGACTGGGAGTGGGGCAGGGGAGAATCTTCCCCCCAACCATTAAAATGATAAGAGCAGCCACATGGCAGATCTAGTGGGAGTATCTGGTCGGCGAGAACCAGAAAATGTCAGAAAACACAAGGGAAGTCTCTACCAAAGAGATAATAGTAACATACCAAGATGAATGGAAATTATTTAAAGCAGGTTCGCCTCTGATTATTCTTTAAAGAAAATTATTTTCTTTTTTATTTGGTTACGAAGAATTTGCCTGTTCATCGCTCCAATTAACAATGAGGATTATGTTAGTCTTCCTTTAGTATCGTTATGCAAATAATAACAAATATGCCACCATGATACTTCCGGAATTTTCATTTTGAATCCAGTGGTGCTTATATATATATATATATATATATATATATATATATATATATATATATATCTATATATATATATATATATATATATATATACATACATATTTACATATATATATATACTACTCATGCTGTACATTTTTATGAAATCACTAAGCTTTTAAATTTTCATGATTATTCCAAATCTGAAAAACTAAATGTATACTTCAATAATTTCAAATAGTGAATATATACTTATGCATCTGAGTTTATATAATTGCAGTTTCATAAGAAAGTGTCTTTTGAAAAAGTATAATTTCATATTCTAAATTATATAACTTCAGGTTATGGTACAAAATCAATCAGTCAAAATGGAATGATACGCAATCAGCAAATAAAGTACAACATACGTCAATAGAAATTTTGCGATGTTGAGTAATTAAATATATGTGTTCTTGTTACATTAAAATACTCCTACCTCAATACCTTATATTCGTTCCTTAATCAATGAATCACTCACTCTCATGAGGAATTTAAACAAAACTGACGATGTAATAAAACAAAGTAATTTTCATTAAAAATTAAATATCTAGCCCTCAACAGAATCCAAGTATCTCAAACAATACTGCAATTCTAAATCAAATCTGAAGTCGTCTATTACATGTCCTTTTATAGTTTATATATCAAATATCTGTTTTAATGTTGTTAATGTTCTTAAAATATTTTATTTCAATTTTTCATTACTTCTTAAATAGTGTATCTATTTCCTTATTTCTTTTCCTCACTGAGCTATTTTTCCATGTTGGAGCCCTTGGGCTTATAGCATCTTGCTTTTCCAACTAGGGTTGTAGCTTAATTAATAATAATAATAATAATAATAATAATAATAATAATAATAATAATAATAATAATAATAATAATAATAATAATAATACGTAAGGATTCCAGTTGATATTCCACAAACACAAGTGAGATCAAGTAAAGGTAACTCGGGCATGTGAACCAATTCCCAATTATCTGTTTCAATGAGAGGTGGTAGCCTACAGTTTGATGATTTCGCGCCCTAGAGAGAGAGAGAGAGAGAGAGAGAGAGAGAGAGAGAGAGAGAGAGAGAGAGAGAGAGAATCACCATCCAATTTAATAAGACTATCGCTAATCCATTTAGTCATGGTATATTTTTAATTATAAGGGCAATAAAAAATTAGGTTAACAAACACATATGGTGTACTTTATGTATCATATATTACGTACGCCGATAACTGAATCAAATTTCAGGTATTGTCTCCACCTTCTCTTCGGTTGCTCATTTGTACAACATCCAAATACAAAATAGATAATTCTCTCATAACCTTCACTAAATATGCCATTATTTATCGATCTTTATCATCTTACAGACATCACACAATTGTTTACATTGATTGTTTATATACATAGCAATCTGTATAAGTTAAGAAATAAATATATCTGTGCTTCCTTAATGTAAGGCCAAGAAAACCAGAAACAAGCACTAAGAGAGAGAGAGAGAGAGAGAGAGAGAGAGAGAGAGAGAGAGAGAGAGAGAGAGAGAGAGAGAATTTATGTTTATTATGGTACTGAACGTTATATGTGAAGCTACTAACACTAGTTTTGATTGCATATATCATATAAAAAAAATAAGAAGACATGTACACATAAAGTACACATGGAGTATTAAGAAAAAGAAAAACCTAAGAAGGAGGCTCATATGTAACCAGTTCAGGGCTAACGACCATACTGTTTCACTTAGTAAACGTTACTAGTTCAATGCTTTATGAATAAATGTACACCTACAGTTTACAGTTTGTTTAATATAAGTAACTTTTCCCAGTAAATGGGATAGATTTTATTCATGACACCTAACTAACTAACTAACTAACTGTATACACACACACACACACACACACACACACACACACACACATATATATATATATATATATATATATATATATATATATTTTCTTGCTCGGTCTCGATACGGAAATATCATTGAGGTTTTGTATTTAGAATCGAAACCCCCCCCCCATGATAGTCAAATGCCAAGTTTACAAAACCTGCTATACTGGTAAATTTCTTTATACTTTAAAACATTATCCAATGCAAAGACGTCATATTATTAAAATTCCTTTACATTGGAAATAACTTACACTTATAGGGCTATCATATATAAGTGCATCTGTCATAGCTAGGATTCTAACATACAAAACCTTAGAAGTTTAGACCCAGAAATATGAGTGCCTTATCCATTTATCCATTATGAGAGGATATCAATATGATGGGTCACTATGTGGAAAGATCCACTACCAAGAAGATGCAAATGCCGTGGGAGATCATGCCCCTTGAGTGCCCATAAGGCAAGACGCAAGACTTATAATCTCATTGGAGATACTTATTGAAAACCAGAAGAATAACTAGCGATATGCACAGGCATGTACATTTGACTACATAAAGTGTTATCGAAGGAGGATTGATAAGGAAACCTTTAGTGATAATAGACATGAATTGTTGAATTACCAATGAGCCTAACATTATCTTGTCATGTAAACTTTACATCTAGGTTAAAAATTACAAATGACAATTATAGCATACATTAAATATAAAACTGCAGGAAATTTTAGGATATAACCACCAAACTTTAGAATATAAATCACTAACAGTAAAACTTTTTAAAACCTCAAGCATTAGGTAACACCAAACTTCAAAACATTTCCGTCCAAAGAAAACATAAAGACAAAATGCAACAAACTTCATCCACAAACAGTAAAATAAAATAGACCATTCCCTGCTTCAGTGACCAATCACTTTGGATACAGATAAACCCCAACAATGGCTCCGTCACTTTGCTGAAGCGAAAGAGAAATTCAAGAAAGATTACTGAACAATGCCCCGTATGCAAAACAAGCAGTGTGGAGAGCATTATACCACAAAGGAAAAAGTGAATGCTCCTACGAAAACGAGTTAATCTCCAACACAAAACAGAGATTTTTGGTTTTAAGGAGAAGAAATTCTTACAGTTGAAAACTCCATGGGGCACAAATAAACTTCTAACAAAATAACATTAATTGGATTAAATTGGATTGATTCTAATTAGGAAAGTCAGATCAGATTTCTGAATATTTAGTCTTAGTCGTTCTAGTCTACAGTCTGGAATAATTGAATTCATTAACACCTGGTGAAGAGTCTTATCAAATTCCTGTTACTTTGATTGCCCATAAAACTTAATTCCATTCACGGAGCAATATTCATTCTTAAATGTCCAATGAAACCGCAGGAGATACTCTAATTAATTAATTATATGCGTCTGATATGTGATTTTCATTGAGGTAATTAATCTAATTATGTATACTTCAATGTAATTCTAAATTTATTTCTGTGTACTTTACCTTTATGGATTTAATATCTTTATCAATCCAACAAGTGGAAAGTGTATTAACATATACACCCATATAGATGCTGTGTCCATATACTCATGAATACATATGTGCATTCATACATACAGATAGATATATAAATCGATATCCATATCGCTACAAGTGTCTTAATGTTATACTTTCATAACACTCATTGATATCTCAGGGGCAATACAAAAAAGTAACAGGGAAACCCTATATTTTTTATTGATATGATACTTAGTGTTGAAGTATCATAAACTGAAAACATAACTTGCGACTATCCATTTAATTTCAAGGGATTTCTTTAACAAGGGCTCTATGAAAACTCTAAACTTAATTAGTTAAATATGTGAAAGAGTACCAGTGTACGCTAGAGTCAAGAAAAATAGCATTAGGGTAGTAACCTCAAATTCTTTAAGAATAACTGAGAACAGGAAGGTCCTGTCTTTCTAGTGCCACACTTTAAAAGGCGAAAGGAAGTATGGTGACACACACACACACAATAAAGTGAGTTTCATTGTCTTATCTCATTACATGTTAATTCAAAGTCCTGGGATAGGCATTGGGTCGTCGCCGTGAGAGTGGGAAATGGCTGTTTGCATATGATTACAGTATTAACTGGAGACAAGAGAAACTACACAAATGTACGAAAGTTTTAAAGTGGTTGCAAGAGAGAAAGTTGAAACTAAACACGAGCGAGTCTTGAAGATAATGAGGATAACTGGAAATGATGAATAAAAAACACTAACATGGACTGTGTAAGATTGGAATAAATAAGTGACTTATTCAAATGATGAACATATGTAATATTAAATGTGTCAAAAAGAGAGGGCCTTAACTATGTTTGTATGTCAGGCCGTCAGTTCAGGCCACGTGCAAAAAGTCATTCAAATGTTTTTCCCATACTTGACTGTGCGTGAATGCAAACCCTGACATCCAGGAAACACAAGTTTGCATACGAGATAGAGGAGCATTGTGAAGGGCGGTTCAACGCACTGCTTTAGTGCTCTCGGTTAAGAACCCTTTATTTTCCGGGGGTTTGTCCACAATACAGCAATTCAAGTAGGACTGTAGCAAAGACCATATTCATGTTTTGTTATATGGCCCCTCCCATTTGGGATAAGGTCTTAAAATTAAATGAATGAATGAATGATATATATATATATATATATATATATATATATATATATATAGAAATGAAGAACAAGTGTTTGGCTATATGTGTATGTATGTATATAGATATATATATATATATATATATATATATATACATATATATATACATATATATAATAAAGAACAAGTGTTTCGCGATATATATATATATATATATATATGTATATATAATTTTTTTCCGGTCACGCTCAGCTCTCCCCGTCACTCGGGTAGAGGAGAGAAAGAGTAGTCATACCCTGGTTAAAAGTGGTAAGGCGTGTGTGTGCATATCTAAATATTCAGCCGTCATTCTTGACGGGTCGCGTACACTAGTATGCAGTATATATAAAGGCTAAAAGAGGTCAGTCGTAAATTTATCCTTCGACACTTTTCCACCGATTCACGCTAAAACTATGTGGTGGCGTAACAGAGCGAATCCCAGAGCTCGGGATGGATTCATCAGACGTCCTCGTAGGCATCCAATTCATCAGAGGGTCTTTTGAAGATTACGTACAAATTCATTAGAAAACGCCCAAGGAACTTAGGAACAGGAATTCGCAAAGAAAATAAAGTTGATGATAAGATCAGCTCTCTCTCTCTCTCTCTCTCTCTCTCTCTCTCTCTCTCTCTCTCTCTCTCTCTCAAACCAATCGAACATACAAGCACCTAATTGAACCCTTATAAAAATTAAAGCTAGTATCGAATATCTTAAAAGAGAAATAACATACAAAAACAATTTCGCAAAGGAATTAATTTGTTACTAATAGATTTTCTTCTGCTTAATCATACAATTCAAAAAATACAAATTGATTAAATTAACTGCAAACAATGATGAGGTAATTAATTACATCAGAAATGGACTATTTGACTGATGATAATAATGATACGGATAAAAAAAATATTGAATGCATGAAAAATTTACCGAATTGAAATAAAAAGGAAAAATAGCTTTGGTAAAGGGAATAGATAACACACACTCTTGAACTGAAAACTGCCTTTTCCTCAAAAGGCTTATCGTCTAAACGTCGAACCTTGATTTGAGTTGTTCTCCAAATTTCAGTACCGAATCTCGTCTTCAACGATTGATGAATTACACAGAAATATCAAAAACACGCTAAGTAAAAATAGAATCGCCCTACACAAGTAGGTAAAACACACACACACACACACACACACACACACACTCCCCCCGCCCTTCTCTCTCCTAATTTTTTAAATGCACATATTTTCATGTAAAGGTGCCAATTAAAAAGGTTTGATCTTCATGATTTTCCGTAATCAACTTTTTCAGGTCTAAAGGTCATCGTAATGAAATTTCAGACTAATTTGTACGTGTTCAGAGAAATTAATTTAATTCATAGGTACCCTATCATAACATCATATCCTTGTTTGTCATTCGTATAACACTTGATTACTTTATCATATTATTAATATTTATGAAGCATTTTGAGTAATAACTTTCTTTTGTTTTTTATGAATAATTATTAGGTAAAGTGGATATCAAGTCAAAATTCTTGTAATGCAGCAAATATTTCATACATACCAAAACCATTATGTACAGTTTAAAGACTTAAAAAAACTTGAATTCACAGAAGTATTTAATTTTCGTAAACATCGAAAAGTACTATTTCCCCGCTATAATGAAATTTAGCGATTGTTAGTCCGTAAGTAAAAGAAACGGAATATCATAATAAATCAAAATCAAAATTTCATAGCTGAATCCAGACTCCAGCATCGAAATTACAAGGCTGTTCGCTCAAGGTTACTCAAAATTTAAATACGGGCCAAAGAAAGTATACAAAATGCTAAACAATTTACATACACATGTAAGTCAACTGGGACACAATAGCTAAAAAGGGAACGTGAAGTAGACAATATTCTAGAAGAAACATAACAGCAGAGCAATATTAAATGACTACTAAGAGATATATACAAAACTAAGGGATAAATTACAACATAAATAGGTGTTAATATGAAGTCAGCAATATTCTG
>NC_090761.1:53779641-53784641 GCF_036898095.1 Palaemon carinicauda | reverse complement strand
CCCAGGTACAATCCCACCCCCCCCCCTTAAAAAAAAAAAAAAACCCTAAGGTCGGATTTTTCAAATCCCCTTTCTTCCTTACATTTTTTTCTTAAAAATAATTCAACCTGTTTCTTTTCTTATTTTTTCGTTTTATATCTATTATTATCTCTTTGGTCGTTAATATCTTATTCCTTGACTATGTCAAATCTATTACTTCGACCCTGACCATTTCCATATTCCTTTTTGCGTTTTTTTCACTTTGTTCAACCAAGTTTTTCTTCGTACCTTTCTCTCCTTTATCATTTCTTTCGACCTTTCTTTCTTTTATCTATGTTCTTCAACCTATTTCATCAATCAACTCTTTTTAAATTACCCTCTTAAAACTGTCTCTTCTCTTTTCCTTTCCTATTTTCCAAAAATTTCTCCAACCTTTCCCTCTCTTGACTTTTATTTTTCTTCACTTATTGCGACTAGTTCATTCATGTAATTTTTACATTTCCTTACTCCTTGAGTTTTCTAATACAAAAACAAAGAATCAAATATACATAAAATAAAATTTAAAAAAAAGTTCACCTCATAGCAAAACTCTTAAAATATGACCGAAATAAACACATCAATGAATAAGTTACAATATGAATGCCTAAATAGATTTGGATAAAACAAAAAAGAAAAATATGACAGAAAAAGAAAAAAAAAAAAAAAACCGATAAAAAATGCGTTAAAAATATGACTGTCAAAACAGCAAATAAACGAAAACATCTTTGCATGAAATCAAAAAGAAAAATGAATAGAAAATGAAAGAAAATAAAAAATCTTGTAGTATATAAAAAACCCTCATTCATATCTCCATCCCTTCGACGGATGTGGACGCTCTGAAACTGTAGCCAAATAGCGCAATAAATCAGAATTGCGAATGGATGGCCGCTTACCATTTATTAGTACCGCCGACGTTTATGTTCGTTTTTTGACAAAAGTATGAAATCTATAAAAACAGTCACTGCTGTATAAGATTTTTTTTTCTTCTGTTCACCCCAGTTATTTGATTCTCATCTGAATTTATGCTGCTTGGTGGACGTGAAATATCAGGAGATACTAGTAAAATATATTAGTTTTAAAACAAAGTTTAAGAAACGTCATAAAATAACATTAACGCGGCATATATCATGGGGAGGAGCACGCACGCCCACACCAAACACACGCACATATATATATATATATATATGTATATATATATATATATATATATATAAATATATATATATATATATACATATATATATAGATAGATATAGATATATATATATATATATATATATACACACATATATACGTAACCAGTATAATATCTATCTATATATATATATATATATATATTATATGTATATATATGTATATATATATATATATATATACTGTAAATGTGTGTGCGTATGTGTGATTATTTCTTCTACACCAAGTGACACTACCATCGCAGTAGATATATCTGTAACTGCATCGTACAGAAGTATAAAAAGATTTATATCGTCTCGGTTCGATGTGATTTATACAAAATATAAATAAGCAAAATGTCATCAATTTGGGCGGAACAGAAAATGCTAACGCGTATATAATGGTCCGTCGAATTTTTGTCGACACACCATTCAAAATTCTGCCAACACCATTCATTTGTGACGAATCTCTAGTCTTCAGAAATGTCAAAAATATTGAATCTTTCATTCTGTTATCCACACTACTCCTCCTCCTCCTCCTCCTCCTCCTCCTCCTCCTCCTCCTCCTCCTCCTCCTCCTCCTCCTCCTCCTCCTCCTCCTCCTCCTTTTCTTACTCCTCCTCCTCCTCCTCCTCCTCCTCCTCCTCCTCCTCCTCCTCCTCCTCCTCCTCTCCTCCTTTTCTTATTATTATTATTATTATTTCCTATTTTTTTTACTGCTGGAATAATAAGCTTGTTATTCTTAATGCAGTATATATATATATATATATATATATATAATTTATATATATATATATATATATTATAAATTTATTGTATTGAAAATTTAAAAGAAAATGTAAACAAGAGTAATATTATCAAAACAAGACATCAACACTAGCAAGCAAATCTATTAACAAACCAACATTGTTAATCCCAAACTGCAGTTCCCGAATAGCTAATTATCCCCGGAATGTCTATACCATATAACCGAAACGAGGTAGACTGAGTACATTTCCTTCGCTATTTTATTGATTATCTTGCAAAGGCTCTAGTTAGAAGTTTTTTAATAAATGAAATTTATAAATTCTATAAAAATCCTTATGTTAATTTTATTATTGTGAAGGGGAAATATCATATTTGGTAGATCTGATAAAATCCCGTAAGTTGATTAAATTTATCAGTAATATTATTCACCAGGGATTAATTAGGTTAGGTCAGGCCCGTTAGTTTATATATTTACCCAAGTACTGCATACAGCCTTGAGTACGTATAATATATCAATAGTTATTCATAATTAACCACAAAGTTTCATTAAACCAGAATACTTGAAAAATGTATACCAGATTTATCAAAGACAAATTAGGTTTGGGTTGATCACAATTACTAAGATCATATGTATATTGACTTAATATGCATTGCTTGTGATTATTACATTAAAACACACATGAACACACTTTCTAGTGTTAATCCGTAATACATCTTAACGTACGAATGACAAGATATAATTAGAAAATAAAAAAAAAAAAAAAAAAAAAAAAAAAAAAAAAAAAAAAAAAAAAAAACAGAAGCTTTGGCATCGATGGGTGACTTTTTAACTCTTGAAATAGAGTACTTTAAAATGTTAGTGTCTACAACTACCCCTCAAGCATGCGAAGCTCGGGAGCAAATCAGCTCCTTAAATATGTACTCTACGTGGAGAGAGAGAGAGAGAGAGGAGAGAGAGAGAGAGAGAGGAGAGAGAGGGGGGGGGATAAATTAAATAAATACATTATATAATTTTTCTCAATCGCTTTATTTCTTACACTAAAGATCTCTCTCTCTCTCTCTCTCTCTCTCTCTCTCTCTCGTAGAGTATACATTTTAGGAGATGGTTTGCCCTCGAGCTTTGGATGCTTGAAAAAGAGAGAGAGAGAGAGAGAGAGAGAGAGGAGAGAGAGAGAGAGAGGAAATGAATACAGTAGAGAATTTTTCCCCATGGCTTCCTCTCACTAGGGAAGAGAAAGATTTCCTCTCTCCCTCTCTCTTTTCCGAACAGAGAGAGAAAGAGAGGAAGAAAGAGAGAGGAAGTAATACATAAACCTCAGTCTCTCCAACTGGGGTAATTGGGCAGCGTCCACCACCGATGCCCATGCTGAGGTACCCAGTCCGAAATAGTCACAGGTGCAGCACCAGGAGAATCTGCGCCTAAAAACAAACTTAATCACCATCACTCCCTAAACGACTATCTTTAATTACACGGAGGAAACCAAAAAAACGGTTACTCGTTAACCAAGGCAAACATTCAGGTGATTAGGAACAATAATTAGTCTCGATCAAACCAATAACACGACGGGCAATTTTGGCGTGTCGCATTGCTTTCCAACTATGCCACACGTGATTTGGGGGAATCGGGTTTTTAGAAAGTTTTTTTTTTTACTTTTTGAAGGTTATGTTTGTATTATATAAGGATATATTAGTTAATGATAATAATATTAATAATAATAATATAATAATAAAATAATAATAATAATAATGATAATAATAATAAAAATATTATTAATAACAATAATATTTATAATAATAATAATAATAATAACAATAATAATAATAATAACAATAATATATGTACATTTATATATATATATAATATACATATATATATATATATATATATATATATATTATATATGTATGTATGTATGTATGTATATATATATATATATATATACAGTATAAATATATATATATATATATATATATATAGATGTAATCTTCCTCACCAAGAAGATAACTCAATATATAGTAGTCTACATAAGGAAAATTGAAAGTTGTGTATATGTAGAAATGAGCATTTCTACATATACACAACTTTCAATTTTCCTTATGTAGACTACTATATATTGAGTTATCTTCTTGGTGAGGAAGATTACATCTATATATATATATATATATATATAGAGAAGAGAGAGAGAGAGAGAGAGAGAGAGAGAGAGAGAGAGAGATTAAATCATTTACATAAGCTGGGGGTGACCTCCAAACAGTCATTTTCATATTCCGACTTCAAGTGCAATTTTATGAATGAATACTCCCATTACTAAAATTTAAAAAACACATGTTGCTCCCTATATCTGACACACAAAAAAAAAAATCACCAGGGCAGCTTCGAAGTTTCTATTTATATGGCGTAATTCTTTTTTATCTTGGTAAGTTTCCCTCTCTTCCTATCTCCTTCAATTCCTGTTTGAATGCCATTTACACCAATCTAACTTCTTCCAATCTCCATTAAAGATTAAACCGCTCAAAATACATATTACCGAGGTTAGTCAGTTTACCCTGCTAACAGAGCATCTCCACAGTTTCAACTCTAATTTCATTCCCTTCAAAATCAGCTTCAGTAACTTAGGCTCAGTTTACATTAAAAGTTCTTCCTAATGTTTTCAAACTCCTTGCTATCTTTTAGCTTCATCTACTCTTAACCTGTATTTTCCATCACCCTGTAATTGTTTGTCTTATTTACAACGAAATTCGTGTACAATTCATGTTTTTTCTTATATATAAACTATCATTTATATATCACACACATATATATACACACACACACATATTATATATATATATATATATATATATACATCTTGCAGCCATGTCCAACAACACATTTGAACAGAACGACCACATAAAAATCACATAAAATGAAACAGAAACGATTTTTGTTCCAAAATCTTTTTTTCTTTTTATCCTTTTCCTAGTATATAAAACTATTTTCTTTCCTTACCGATTTCAGAGACAGATTCTTTTTTAATATCGAGGACCTCACTGTTTTTATGGCATGCGTGTGCTACGAGGGAA
>NC_090761.1:53776606-53779141 GCF_036898095.1 Palaemon carinicauda | reverse complement strand
TGAAGTTATTAATATTAATATGGTATTGTATGAATCTATAATGTTATCTTTAAGTATTTTGGTGATCAGAGATCAAAAGGATGTTTAGAAATGTACTTGGACTCCTTCAAAGATTACAGTACTACTTCGTATCATATACCAAGTGTCAATACTTACAACATACTAGTCTGTTTGATGTGAAAGTTAGAAACACCTGTTTTTGACGTGTAGCAAAAAATTAAATGTTAAAATATAATTAATAGTGATATCGCATTTAAAGTTTATGGCTACATAACAAGCAACAAATAAAATTAGTTGAAGATAGTAAAAGTTTTAAAAAAAATGTTGGGTGTTATAGCAAGACGTACATGACCATATTTAGTGACAATGATTGACAGATGGTGGATCGAGATAAATATTGTTGTGACAGGAAGCATTATTGGTCCAGAAAAATAGTTCGAAAAATGGAGATCTAGGATTGCATGGAAGATTATTCTTAATAAAAGTGGGAGATTTACTAGCCCAATGAGTCAAGCTCGGCTCTTCCATGGCTGACCCGATTAAATCGGGAGAGAAAAATATTGTTTTACTATTCATATTAAATTTAATAAATAAAAATGAGATTAAATAATATATATAAGCGATGGACATATGAGATAAGAATTCAAGAACTCGGAGGATGAGCAGAGAGAATTTGCAAGTGAAAATTATCATTAATAATAAAGAGAGAATGTAATAAACAAAATATAGTAAAGAATGACTGATGTGTAAAAGGAAGAAAAAACATTGTTATCTATAAATAAACGATTTTAGAGAGGGCTTATTAGCAAGGTTTGAACGAATTAAGGTGGAGCTTTTATGATTCTTAAAGTAATTGTCTTAAATACATACATGGTACCCGAAGAATATTTATTAGTATGTCTTAAAGAGATAAGGGAAATCTTGTGGAATATTTTTCCATGTACAATCTTTCAATATGAGAAATTAAATGGAAATATCCATATATGGGTATATAGAATACATACAGTATATATATTCACACAAAAACACACACAAACGTGTATATATATATATATATATATATATATATATATATATATATATATATATATATATATATATATATAGTGTTTATGTTTTTATCCACAAAAATATATTGTTTATGATCCTTTTTTTTATTTTCGAAACTACTACGACTCTTTCTTTTTTTCAAATTAAACTTATTAACCATACATTGAGTCTGGGTTTATCATTTTCATTATTTTTCATTATGACTATCATTTCTATTGCTGTTGCTTCTTTATATCCTTAAAATTATTATTACCAGCTTTCCTCATCAGTGTGTTCTTTATTTTCCTTACTATTTTGTAACGTTTCCCAAATCCCTTGTTATGGTCTTATTTCTATTATTATTATTTTCATTATTATTACTATTATTATAATTAGTACTACTATTATTTCCTTATCATTATTATAATGTTAGGAGTGTGGCAGTTCAATATTATTTTCCTATATATTTTGTACTGTCTCTATCCTCTGTACTTGCATATGGTAATGACCTTAAACAAAATACATCATTATTATTCAGGGAATGAAGCCTACGCTCCTCCCCTCATATATAGCTAGCTACCAACAAAGAAAGAAAAAGAAAAAAAAAAAGATTAATGTTCCGCAACTTGATGGTATATACGCAAAGCAATATGGCAAAGTTCCGACTATATTCACAACATTACTTTTCTTTTTCTTTTCCTATTAAATTCTGTTAAGGGCAAGGTAATTGATGACCCTCGTGTCAGCTGGGAAGTCCGCTGACACATCTTTCTGAGGCGCTTCTGATAGTTTAATGGAGACAAATGGATGAATAGGATGCCTCTCACCTCCACGCCTAATATCCCCCCTACCCCCCAAACACCCCCCCCCCCCCCCACAAAAAAAAAACAGGTTTTTACTTCCATCCCTTTTTTTTTGCAGCAACTGTATTAGAATCAGAAGCTAGGACACAGACACCCTGCGTGAGACAAGGATCGCGAAAAGAAAGAGATTAGTCTCCTGACAAGGGCCTATTTATAATGTCGACAAACGATGCTCTATTCAAGATGCAAAAAAGGTTTTATAACAGTAAAAAGATGATACGTCTTGTGCACGATATTTTCTTTATTTATATCTGACGTGTTTATTCCTATAATTTGGAAATAATATTAAGAATACCGGCACAGAAAATATGTACTTTGCAGTAGTACTGATCCAAAGTACTTTTGCCAACACTGCAGCTATTGTTATAGATAACACTAATAATGATGATTTTAACTAGAAAAATATGCAGATCAGACAACCCAATTATCTATTATATTTTTAGTTGTAAAAAATGATAGATAAAGGACTACAATTACCTCTATTTCAATATAACTAGGACTGGGACTATACTACCATTAATATCAATAACAATAATGACAACGGAAACAACAACAACAACAACAATAATAATAATAATAATTATAATAAACTTCTATGATTCATATCGAGTGCAAACATAATATTGCAATAGTCTCTAAAACG
>NC_090761.1:53769106-53771606 GCF_036898095.1 Palaemon carinicauda | reverse complement strand
AAAAATAAAAATAAAAATATTTCCTAAAATAAAACGATTACAAAATATCTATCACGTTCAGAAGACAAAATTTAAATAGTCTTTATTTAAAATAGTATCGAAAGACATGCCATGAGAGTCTTCAAAACTTTACCTAAGGTGAAGAATAGTCTTGCTTGAGCAAAATAGAAATAAAAACAATAATATTAAAAGCATTTCATATAATAAAGTTGTTGAAGAATCCTTATTAGACAAACAGTAGTCAAAATTTACAGAGACCAAAAACTTTAATCAAAAATTTATCGAGTTGTCCTCGGGTAAATCTCAAGATCAAATGTAATTGTACCAATAAGTATCACTACAAATCAATATAGGTTCATAAACAGTACATTGGATCGTAAGCCATGTTAAACCAAATAGAATATGATAATCAAATCCATTCCTCAATGCCACAACAACTGAAAATTACCTTGTCACACCAGTACTAAGATATCTCTTAGATTCAAACCTGTTTTCCTAAACATCTGCTGAATGGCAAGAGTTCTCAGAGAAAGTTAACCGTATATTGTAGTATTAAAACTTTATTCAATATTCTAGCAAGTAA
Source organism: Palaemon carinicauda (assembly GCF_036898095.1). Lineage (NCBI taxonomy): Eukaryota > Metazoa > Arthropoda > Malacostraca > Decapoda > Palaemonidae > Palaemon > Palaemon carinicauda. The sequence goes on along the minus strand of NC_090761.1, from coordinate 53,771,023 downwards.
AATAAATTTCACATTTAGTTGTTTTTATTGCCAACCTTTAAAATAATCCTCCAGATAATCTGGCAATAATTCTCTTAGAAAGTCGTCCCTAAGTTGTGGTGTTAAAAGTTTTTGTTCCATTCTATCAGACCAAAATACAATTCAAATCTTGTTATTTTTATTCGATTACCCTTAAACATCGTCCTAAAATTAAGTTTTTTTTTATTATTACATTGATCTACCCATTGTATTTGTACATACAGTAATTTTTTTTTTTTTCAATAAAGAAATCTCCATAAAGCGCAAAGGAAATATTTTCGGAAAAAGAAAAAAATAACAAGGATCAGACAAAAGAAAAAAGACATAGATCAGACAACTGATTGTTTGACATACAATCCAAACCTACTCTTACAACCCCGCCCACCCCCCCCCCCCCCCCCAAAAAAAAAAAAATCATTGGGTGACAAAACTGTGAAACCGGAATCTTTGAATACGAAAAAAACTCAAAAAAATGCACCTGAAGAACTATAAAGTCAAACCCTGTCATCAATAATTACACGGGTATATCCTAACCTTCGCTTCCTTACCTACTCAGAAGAGAGGGGGCACCTTTCCCCTTGAACCCCCTAAAATTAGCCATGGCATTTCATTGATTGCCCATGAATGAATGAATGATTGATAATTATCTGGCATCATAATAAGGTTGGCCAGGACAGCGATCATAACCTCGGGGTCACCTAAACCCCGTTTCACTCTGTATCTGTCATTAATGATTTGCATCGACTATGGTATAAATGAGAGAAGTCTTATAATCATGAGAGATGACAGATAAACTTGTTATATACATTAAATCTAAGTGTGGCTTTAAAATTGGTTAATGCATAACTCATATCCTGACATAAATTGAGTTTTAGCTTCTATAAGCTGCGACTCAGTTTTTTTTTCTTTTTGCACCATTAAACTCTAACTATTTTTCTTTTTTATTAGCAACAGTCGTTTGAGAACTTTATATATCTATATATACTGTATATATATATATATATATATATATGTGTGTGTGTGTATATATGTGTGTGAGTATATATATATACACACACACACACACACACACATATATATATATATATATATATATATATATATATATATATATATATATATATATATATATATTTATATATATATGCACACACAAGATTTTTCTGATACACCTTCACACATTTGTTAAACGAATACATTACAAAAATGTGTAGTTCTTATCCCTCGTTCGGGGTTTTCGTTCTATGGTCGCTTTCTTAGAAAGCTAAACAATTCTAAGATTGCTCCTTATGAAATTGTTGACAATATGAATAAACAATTTATATAAAACTTGTTTTATCTCTTTTAATTAGAATAATAATTATTTCCCCATTAACTAGTGTCATTCTAAAGAGAACGTCTCATGTTGATATCTATGATTCTTTAATACGATAACAAAGAAAACCCAGCATAATTGTAAGAAAATGAAACTCATGGGAACTTATTAATCAACGTTTTACAGTTCTATTCAGGGATGACAATAGAAAAGTCCCTCTCTTTATTTACCAACTGCAGAAGGCGTGGGAGATCTTGTCTTCAGTTAAGCTACTTGAAAAGGCCCCATATAAGGTTCAGAAAGAGAATAATCTTAATTATCATTCGTAAAAATTTATCAGGGAGATGCATTCATCGACCCTAAGAAGGTATGGGTGTTTTTCATAGCTCATTAGACTAATTAAGGATGATTGATCAAAAGACATAAAAATATTTGCAATGAGACACTGATAATGAATTGTTGGGTTAACTATAGCTCTGATGTCATTACTACTACTACTACTACTACTACTACTACTACTACTACTGCCAGTGACACTATCAAAACGACATGACGTGAAGCTAGATTTAAAAAAAAAAAAGACA
>NC_090761.1:53736606-53759106 GCF_036898095.1 Palaemon carinicauda | reverse complement strand
AAGATTTGGGAAAAAAAATCCAAAATTTGGAAAAAAAATTCCAAAATCTGACAAATAAATTCCAAAATTAACTCATATTACAGTATAGGCTAGAACCCAGCTCGAGTAAAAATTTAGAATGGCAGTGCTCCAAAAGCAGAATCAATAAAAACTCCATTGATAACAAGAGTTAATTGAAATCTTTGCTTTCCACAGAAATAAAACAAGGTACAAATGAACTCCTCTAGCAGTGAAAACACACTGACCAAGGGAAGATAAGAGACACCAATAAACAATGGGGTTCTTCAAATGAAAAGAAAACATACTAAACCTAATGAGGATACATTAAAACGTTGTTGACTTTTAACGATAGGTAGATTCGACCAGGTCACAATTGCTTAAACTTGCGCAAACAAATAAAAGTAAACGTAAAGGAAGAACAGTGAAAATCGTATGATTATTGAACAACACTGAACGTGTGAGAACAAGTTCCCTGTTTTTTCGTGAAATGTAAAATCCGTTTCATAGTCTTTCAACAGATAAGAATCATGCTAGCTGAGAGAAGCGGACAGCGTGCGGATCCGAACGAACATGGCGACTGTTGAGATGAATAAAAGCTGTATTGATATTGAGATGGCAGTATTTGATATCTCTCAATGCAAAGACTAATAAACAGTTTGATGTTTAATAGAGTATATACTCGTATCTGTTTACATCATACCTTTTCACCTCTCTTGCTTAAGGGTACACTCAGACACAATATTCTATCTTATTTCTCTTCCTCTTGTTTTGTTAAAGATCTTATGATTTATATAGGAAATATTTATTTTAATGTTACTTTTCTTAAAATACTTTATTTTTCTTTGTTTCCTTTCCTCACTGGGCTATTTTCCCTGTTGGGGCCCCTGGGCTTAGAGCGTCCTGCTTTTCCAACTAAGGTTGTAGCTTAGCAAATAATAATAATAATAATAATAATAATAATAATAATAATAATAATATAGTTACTGTGGTGTCACGGACGAACTCATGTGCATTCTACCTTCACAAAATTAGCCGCTTATTACACTGACACGAAAGGCTTATCAGCAGCAGATCGAAGCCCCCTACACTCCTTCCTCCTTCCCTATACTTCCAACCAGTATAACGTGCTCCTACCAAACTATCATCTATCATTCATTCCATAAGGCCGAATCTACTCAAGACACTCAGATCCACTCTTTCACCTATGTTAACCTTTCCGCCATTGCTATGTTATCACCACGTTTCTACGCCTTTTAATCTCTCTAATAGCGCATATACGACGCAATCACTTCACCTCTACAGCCTCCACATATTCTCTTTCAATTTAAAAAGAAAAAAAATAAACAATTCACTTCCATGAATTCCAGCTTCTTCTTTCACAGGCTGTGGTGGCTGATGTGGTAACGTCACTAACTGGTGAACGCCAGACTGGGGTTTGAATCCCGCTCAAACTCATTAGTTTCTTTGGTCGCTACAATCTCCCCAACCTTGTGAGCTAAGGATAGGGAGGTTTGGGGGAGCCTTTAGGTCTATCTGCTGAGTCAGAGGCAGCCATTGCCTGGCCCTCCTTAGTCCTAGTTTGAGTGGAGAGGGGGCTTGGGCGCTTATCATATGTATATGTGGTCAGTCTCTCGGGCATTGTACTGCTTGATAAGGCAATGTCAATATCCCTTGTCGCTGCCATTCATGAGTGGCCTTTAAACCTTTAATTCCACTTTAGTTTCTTCCCATTCATTGGTACGTCTGTCAGATTACTACACCCAATCTGTTAATCCTCGTTTCACTCACCATACCATTGGATATCTCCCATACTTACGCCTATGTGAACCTACAGCTTATATTGTTTCACTCTTAGTACCAACATTAATTTCTACACTTTCTCTCCTTACAATACTTCAAAACTATTTTGCTTGCGTGTACAATTTCTCTTCACGTTTTATTTTATCATCAGTTCAATATTACCTAATTTCTCAACCCATATTTTCACACCTACGTCACTCAATCCTTAAAGATAGAGTAAACAGACACTGAAGCATTACATGCTTTTTCTCAATACCTTTTCATAACAAAATATCCACTCTCCCACCCATATACTGCATTAAAAACACACTTTACTTTCACTAAATACTCTTCACTGTCCTGAAAACCATATTCCCTATTCCATAAATTCAGAACACCATACAGACTACTTCATTGTCAACTCTATCTTAAGATTTTTCTGTTCCATTATATCCATGTGAAGAGGCTTATCAGCCGTCAACAGGGTTTTTCATCCTTCCTTTCACTAGATCCCCCTACCCCCAACTTTGGGGTATATCTAAGCTATATCCATGATGCTAGCACATCCTAGGACAGCAAATAAAACTGTTAGTAACAATTCTCACCCCCGTGGCACCGAGACACAGCAGTGAATAGAAAAGAGACAGACCTGACATGTTATTACACCTAGCCAGAAAATAAGGTCCCCTCAGCCATGTTAGGGACATATTTCTTCGACAAAGGGTTTCGCAATCCTCCACTAGCAATCTTATGCCTTAGGATGCGGTGCACTGGAAGGGGAACACCCTTGAGAATTTCCCATTTTAATCCTTCATAAAATATATCTATTGGTCTGTTTTCATTGTTTTTCACATATGGGTTTTATATTATTTAAAAACTTGCTTTACAAGTTGTGAGAATTCTAAGACATTATTATTGGTAGTATTACAAGCTAAGCTATATGCCTAGTTGGAAAAGCAAGATGCTACAAATCCATGGGCTCCAACCGGGAAAAATGTCCCAGTAAGGGAAGGAAACAAGGAAATAAATAAACTACAAATGAAGTAATCAACAATCAAAATAAAATATCTTAAGAACAGTAACAAAATTAAATTAAATCTTTCATATTAAAAAAAAAAAAAAACGGGAGAAAGAAGAATAAGATAGAACAGCGTGCCCGAGTGTACACTGAAGCAAGATAACTCTGATCCAAGACAGTGGAACGCCATGGTACAGAGGCTATGGCACTACCCAAGATTAGAGAACAATGGGTTTGATTTTGGCGTGTCCTTCTAGAAGAGCTGCTTACCATAGCTAAAGAGTCTCTTCTACCATTACCATGAGGAAAGTAGCCGCTGAACAATTACATTGCAATAGCTAACCCCTTGAGCGAAGAAGAATTGTTTAGTAATCTCAGTGTTGTCAGGTATATGAGGACAGAAGAGAATGTGGAAAGAATAGACCAGACTATGCCTCAAATGAATATTACATCTTATAAATTTTACAACTTTTCCACCTATACTCTACCATTTTTCCATGCTTTCCCTGGCTAAGTATATATTAAAAAAGTAAGGAAACTCCCAAGTATTTGAGCAATCCGACTTTTCAATCTCTCGTATAATATCATGTAAAGGTAGAATAATCAGATAACAAATCTGAACTAACAGTTTTCCTCTTTAGCGATCTACATATAAATGTTTTTTCGCAATTCACAACTATCGATGGAGGTCATGTCAGAAAGCATGAATAGTGATACCAATCTGGTGAATAAAAGTCCTAACATTTAAATTCACTCCTTAATTCTGCGTTTTTTATTCAGTTATGTAGGAATTTACATATCAGCTTGTTAAATCAATTATACAAGAACTAAAATAATTTGTTTTAACAATAATTAAGTAATATAATTTTCCCGGCACCTCACTGATCATTCATAAAAAAGCAATAAAATTCATCATTAAAAATATGTAAGCAAACCTTTAAAATATAAACATTAATACAGAAAATACCATGCTTCTTGCAGTTTCTAAATCGATATATGATAAAAATGAAATAAACGATTGAGAGAAAAAAAAAACTTATTTCGGTGGTTTTAATCTTATTCTAAATCCCTTGCCTTCAGGGCTTTGCATATCCTTAAAAAACTGAAGACCTCATAAAATGGAATCTATTACGAATATACTTTTCTTTACTTAAAAATCTACCATAGTTCATGAATGAGAAAAAAAAATTTAATTCAAAGAAAACAAGTGATTACAGGAACTAACATTATCCTCTAGACAAAACACATACAAAACATAAAAAATATCCAAAAGAATAAATAATTGAAAAAACTAACTACCTTGTAAGAAATATGAAATGTAATGATAAATTTCTCTTACATCTCTGCCTGCTACTACAAACGTATTTAAATACAGCCTATAGCTTTTAAAAATCCTGTTTGATTATGATGATAATGGAAGCAATAATAATAGAATTCATAAATTATGTAAACTGCCGTTACTATATGTATGATTGCCGAAGTAAAAACAACAGGAACACAGAAGCAATACAAATGATAACATAACAGTAACTACTATTACAACTATTAATAACATTAATAATCCTGCATAACAACAACAACAGCTGCTACTACTACTTTAGCATTAATCCTACTATACTAGCGCAATGTGTTCATCATTTCTCTGCAATACAATGTCTATGAATGGACTTCAAGTATACTCCACTAGCCTTCTTCCAGTTTGGGCAGAGACTCTACCATCCTTTGTCTAAATAATTAAATAAAACACATTATTATGTCCTCTGTATTGTGACTTGCAGTCGGTACTCTCTCCTATATCCCTCAATACTGACGCTACTGATTACAATTCAGACTTTTACATAACATATCCCTACGTTTTGAGGCATGTCTAAGGAGGGGGGGGGGAGGGGGGAAGAGAGATAGAAGATGGGGGAAGGGTGATGGAAGGATGGATCAGAGGACACCTGACTGAGATGAGTAAGGAGCAAAAGCATTCCGGTCAGACACCTCGGGGATGCTGTAAGGACACGCCTTATAAGGAATAAAGATCCAATGCTAACATCCTCTAATCCCCCGGTCTCATCCTTTACATAAACCCCATATCATCATCTCTTCTATAGCTTGTTTAACAGGTTTCTTCATTACTTTTATTTTTTGTTCAATGGCTTACAGTTACGCAGTTCCATAAGCACCTGTGTGTGTGTATATATATATATATATATATATATATATATATATATATATATATATTTATATATACATACACACACACACACACACACACATATATATATATATATATATATATATATATATATGTGATATATTATACACAATATATGCATATATGTATGTAGATAAATACAGATGAATAAATAAATATGTAAACATATATATAAACATATATATATATATATATATATATATATATAATTTATATATGTGTATATATATATATATATATATATACATATATGTGCACGCAATAATTCAATATATATATATATATATATATATATATATATAAATATATATATGTATATATATATCTATATATCTATATATATACATATATGTGCACGCAATAATTCAATAACTAAAATTAACTAGACGAAAACACCAATACTACATTACCAATCAGATTAATGAGAACATAACACAGCATTTTTATATAGCTACTTCAGAAAGCTTATTCTTAACCGAAGAAATTTAATGAAGATGGGAGCCTATACAAAGTTATAGACGTTGGATCGCTAGACAGAGAGGGGCAACATATAACGGAACAAACGAGAAATGGCCACAAGAAAATCTTAAGAGACAAGACGGGGGGGGGGGGGGGGGCGGCGGCGGCAGTGTTTACGCCCATGATGGCTAAAAAGGGTGAATAAGGAACCAAACTGAAATTATATATTGTATTCACTACTAGCAAGACAGAAGAATGTATTTATAAAGTTAGAATAATTGCAAAGAATAAAACCAATTAAAAATAATCGTTTTTGGAATTAATTATTTCACTTATTAGATAGAAAATAAGTACAAATTCAAAACCTAATGGTTTTAAATCTGAAAACTTCATTTCCCATTTTTTTCTTTTGCCAATTTTATCTAATCGGCACTATTTTCTTCTTATTTTTTTTTCCTCCTTGGCCCAACAATGTCTTTCACCTCTCTACAAAGAGTATTTTAGCTTTGCTAACACTTCCCACCCTTTTCGTTTCAAATATCATATTTCAAAATATACTTTCTCCATGTTTCCTTGATAGCATTTTTTCCTAGCCCAATCTTCAACATTTATTTTGCTACAGAAATACCCAAAGTACTCTTAAACACCTTTTATATTTTGATCACCGCATTTACCACATTTCTCTTCATTCTCCTATCTCACTCCCACCTTTCCCCACATTCAGTCTCCCCAAAGTATTCTTAATCACCTCTTCCATTTTGATCACCGCATTTACCACATTTCTCTTCATTCTCCTATCTCACTCCCACCTTTCCCCACATTCAGTCTCCCCAAAGTATTCTTAATCACCTCTTCTATTTTTATCACCGCATTTACCACATTTCTCTTCATTCTCCTATCTCACTCCCACATTTCCCCACATTCAGTCTCCCCAAAGTATTCTTAATCACCTCTTCTAGTTTGATCACCCCATTTGGCACATTTCTCTTCATTTAATTCTCCTATCTCACTCCCACCTTTCCCCACATTCAGTCTCCCCAAAGTATTCTTAATCACCTCTTCTAGTTTGATCACCCCATTTGGCACATTTCTCTTCATTTAATTCTCCTATCTCACTCCCACCTTTCCCCACATTCAGTCTCCCCAAAGTATTCTTAATCACCTTTTATATTTTGATCACTGCATTTACCACATTTCTCTTCATTCTCCTATCTCACTCCCACCTTTCCCCACATTCAGTCTCCCAATAGTATTCTTAATCACCTCTTCTATTTTCATCACCCCATTTGGCACATTTCTCTTCATTCTCCCCTTCCAGTCCCTCCTTCCCCGCTCCTTTTCACAGCCTCTTCTCAGACGTGGCTTCCTGCCGGATATGCCTTCCTACCCATGTAAAGCTAATCAGCTGCGCCGTGTATTGACACCCACAATAAAACGAACATCATCATCACCTGCTGGCTGTTCCCAATAAAGGCACAAACTACAACTTCTAAGTCACGTTTCGTACATCGAACGCCCGTCAAGGGTCGATGCGTTCCTTAAGCACTTTCTTTGATGTTTGTTAATCTCGCTAACGAAAATGTTAGCGTTGAGGTTGAAAAATAACTTGAAAATGTAAATATCAAGAGTTGGATGCTTTTAAAGGTTTAAGGGTTAAAAGTTGCTCATGAATGGCAGAGGCAAGGGACAGTGACATTGCCCTATCACGCAGAATAATGCCCTAGAGACTGACCATATATACATATGATCAGTGCCAAAGCCTCCTTTCCACCCAAGCTAGAACCAAGGAGGGCCAGGTAATGGCTACTGATGACTTAGCAGATAGACCTACAGGCTCCCCTAAACCGCCGATCCTTAGCTCACAAGGATGGTGAGATTGCAGTGACCAAAGAAAATAACGACTATGAGAGGGACTCGAACCCTAGTCTGGCAATCACCAGTCAAGGACGTTACCACATAGGCCATGTTATCAAAGACAGTTGTATAGCTAAATGGTAACAATTGGATGAATTCGATTCCGTAGGTTGAGGTCGAAAAACAACTTGAAAACTTAAACATCAATAAATTGATACTTTTGAATATTAGCAAAGACAATGGTTTACATAAATGATAAAAAAGATGAATTCTAATTTTTAATATGATAAAAAGAAGATAATAAACAAATTAAACGTTACAGCTCATTTGAAATATTAGATGAACTCAAATAATAGATAATAGTAAAAGTAATTCATTAAATGTTATTTATACAAGATATGAACCCGATAAACAACAGAGAATTTGAAGTATTAAATCTATAACATATGTTTATCACATCATTTTAAAATACGGAAATAATATAACAAAGTAATTATGATAAAAATGGGTTGACCAGACCTTTATTCTACAACTATATCGGTTTTATGGAACTGTTACCCGTAGACTTTTCACAAACACGCCCAACTCATCGCTACAGAATAATAATAATAATAATAATAATAATAATAATAATAATAATAATAATAATAATAATAATTTCAGAGAAAGCCATATACAGAGTTACACTTTTGACATCGGTAAGAAAAGATGAGATATGCAATAATAACAGTGATATATTACAAACATCAATCAGCAGGTTGACCACAGAGTTCTAAGGTCTGGGTAAGAATAGATAGCTAATACTGGAATTTTAATAATTACCATGTAATTAATTAATCTCCTTTTATTTTTTTAAACATTCTATTTTCATTAATGTAGTTCTGGTGCATTTAAATAAAAATACGTTGTGACGTCTATATTATCTTAATTAGGAAAATAGAATAATAATAATAAATACTAAATATCTCCATTATTTGCTAGACAAAATCATATGCGTACCTTGCTTTAAAATTTCTAATTTCAAATAACTTTCAAACCATGAAATAAAAAAAAAATTAACAATAATACCACAATAACAGGGATCAGTTTTTCAAAATATTCTAACAAAAATATCATCATTTATATATTTACATTCAAGACATAGGTCCAAAAAAATACTTTCTTAGAACCCTGTCTCAGTTCTAAAGCGAAATAAGTATAACTAAACCTAAACACACAACGAAGGATATAACACGCTGCATTATGAGAATAATAATGCAGGTAGGCCAAAATTGATAACACAAAATCACCGTAAAAATAACCACTTGATATTCCCAAGACCATAAACAGGTGGTCAGTTATTGCATCAGAAGAATTACATAAATGAAGCTCTCTCTCTCTCTCTCTCTCTCTCTCTCTCTCTCTCTCTCTCTCTCTCTCTCTCTCTCTCGTAAACTGTGATGTTTGCAAACCATCATTGCATGACGAGTTCAACACAAATTATAATTCCATATTCGTATGCAAAGTTAACATCTACACTTGTAAGCGAGAGAGGCAAAAAAAAAAAAATTTAGGTTTCGAACTTCGACTTTTGATAGGGATAATCTCTCCGATTTTTCGTGCCACTCCTCTGAGTATCTCCAAATGTAAGCAAAAAAAAAAAAACCTAATGTAAAAGAGCTTTTCCTGCATGGCATTTACATGTAAAGAGGCATCATTAGGTGGGCCAATAACAGAACAGGTTTACTCATAAGGCGACCTATATTATTATTGTTATTATTATTTCTAGCCAAGCTACAACCCTAGTTGGAAAAGCAAGATGCTATAAGCCCAAGAGCTCAAACAGGGAAAAATAGCCCAGTGAGGAAAGGAAATAAGGAAATAAATAAATGATGAGAATAAATTAACAATATATTATTCTAAAAACAGTAACAGCGTCAAAACAGATATATCCTATATAAACTATTAACAACGTTAAAAAAAGATATGTCATATATAAACAATAAAAAGACTCATGTCAGCCTGGTCAACATAAAAACATTTGCTCCAACTTTGAACTTTTGAAGTTCTACTGAGCGACCCATAACTAACAATAAGATAAAACTTATATTATATCAATTCAAAAGTTCAAAATTGAAGCAAATGTTTCCAGGTTGAACAGGCTGACATAAGTCTTTTGATAGTTTATATATGAAATATCTATTTTAATGTTATTGTTCTTAAAACATTTTATTTTAAGGGGTCTTTACTTCTTATATCGTTTATTTATTTCCTTATTTTCTTTTCTCACTGAGCTATATTTCCTTGTTGGAGCCCTTGGTCTTATAGCATCTTGCTTTTCCAACTAGTGTTGTAGCTTAGCTAATATTAATAATAATAATAATAATAATAATAATAATAATAATAATAATAATAATAATAATAATAATAATAATAATTCAGGTTCATAATCCAAGAAGTACCATATTAGTCGGAAAGATTTACTTTTAAAAACATCCCTTTAAAAGTTAGCATTAAAAATGTCTTATGTGCACTTCTTCGAAGGTAATTAGTTACGTAAATTACAAGTAGGCCTATTAATTTATTGATCCCACCTGACTTGAGATCCCGTCTAAAAGAAGACGTTTAAAATTGGCACTGCGTAAGCAACTAATCTTCTTAAAGCCGTACTACCTGACATGAACAAATAGGCCTCCTGGTTATATTCTAGATCTCATAAAATACAAATACTCAGACACTACAAGATTTGATTATGATGCTATATTTCTCTCATCCTTGTTTCTACTTTGAATATGTTTTAAGATTCTTTATATTAATCTAAATTATCAAGAAATTAATATTTCGAACATATAGAAGAAATTTTCAGTATAGTGGAAATTTAATTTTTTTTACAAAGTCGAAATTTTCAAGTTTAGTAATTGTAACACCTTAGTTAGCCATTCCATAATAAGAACTAGGTTGAGCATTAGAAAGATCTCTTCTCACCAGCATTAGTTTTGAGAAGAAAATCATTCTTTGTAACGACTTATGTGAAAAAATTCTAGATAAGCTGTCAGTGTCAACAATATTACAGTAAGGATTGTGTAAGTGCAAACGCGTTACTAGTAATAAAATCAATAGCAGCAAGAGCATAGTACAAATAAGGGTGATGATAATAACAATAACGACAGTAATAGTAATAATAATAACACCAATAACAATAATCATATTAATGATACAGCCATAGAGACATACTCTACCTGTAAACAGGATCATGTTTCCAAGGAGACGTACGTGTGTCTACTAAGTCATTAAGTGTGAAAAAAAAAAGACTTTGTTGTTGCCGTTACAATGATGAGTAGCGAACGGTAAGTCAACATATTTTCAAAATAACCAAGGATTTATGATCGTTGCATACATTAAAATTAAATAACTAACAAGGAGACGCTTAGTACCAGATAAGTTAAAGCAAATTCAAAATGACTAAGAGTATGCTTTAATCTATGATAAGAGATAAGAGATATGTGTCTTGATTTGCCAATTAAAAAAATCTTGCAAAAATACAAAATATTGCAGCTATGAAAATCTTGCAAAAGATAAAATTCTGCACCTATAAAGCACGGTAAATGAAAATCTTTCTCTCTCTCTCTCTCTCTCTCTCTCTCTCTCTCTCTCTCTCTCTCTCTCTCTCTCTCTCTCTCTCTCTCTCTCTCTTCCTGTAAAGGTCAAGGTGCTATCTCAAGCAGAAAGAATAGCTTCACTTACCGTAAATAATCTCAACCTCTTGAGAGCTCCGTAAGACGGTACCACATTAAATGCTCTTCCTCCTCCTCCTCCTCCTCCTCCTCCTCCTCCTCCTCTATTCCCACATCAATAACCCTATCCACAACCCATCTCCCTCCCTCCCGCAACACCCTTATCTAGCCAAAAGAGCATGAAAGACCAACCGCTGCGGTTCACAAACACAGATAAAAGCCCAGAGCATTTGCCATTAGGACCTACCTGATGACACAAATAAACAAAATGCAGACAAAGGTCTCTTTAACATGATTCCCTCTCTTCTGACAGCGGAGATGACCCAGACAACTTATGTCCTCAGTAATTCGCCTTAAATTTCTATTCTTTCAGAATTGGATTTGCAGAGATAAAGCTATTCTTTTCAAGGGATGAACGTTGTCCATTTTTCTTTCGTATTCTTTTATAAAGGTTTAGGAGTATTCTTGATAATGCTGACAACGATGAATTTTACTTTCATAACAAATATATACATATATACATATATATATATATATATATATATATATATATATATATATATATATATATATATATATAATGTGTATATATATATACATATATATATATATATAAATATATATATATATATATATAATGTGTGTGTATATATATACATAGGCTACATACATACACATACATACTAGTGTACGTGACCAAGCTAAAATGATGGCTAAATATTTAGATAGATATGCACACACACGCACCCCCTCTCACCAAGGTATGACTAGGGCCTACTCTGTCACCCTACCCGAGGGACGAGGAGAGATCAAGTAGTCATAAGTCTGGCAATGCTACTGAACGTGATCGGAAGGATATATATATATATATATATATATATATATATATATATATATATACAAACACATATATATACATATAAGTGTGTATGATAGAAGAACTCAGTATTATCAGCATTATCAAAAATACCGCTAAATCTTTATTTATAATTACAAATATATGAATGTGGGCATGTATACAGACAGGGAGAGGGGTGGGGGAGAATCTTCCCCCCAACCATTAAAATGATAAGAGCAGCCACATGGCAGATCTAGTGGGAGTATCTGGTCGGCGAGAACCAGAAAACGTCAGAAAACACAAGGGAAGTCTCTACCAAAGAGATAATAGTAACATACCAAGAAAATAGAAATTATTTAAAGCAGGTTCGCCTCTGATTATTCTTTAAAGAGAGTTAATTAGTTTTTTCTTTTTTGGGGGGAGGGTTACGAGGAATTTGCCTGTTGAGCGCTCCAATTAACAATGAGGATTATGTTAGTCTTCCTTTAACATTGTTATGCAAATAATAATAAATATGCCACCATGATACTACTAGAATTTTCTTTTTGAATCCAGTGGTACTTATATATATATATATATATATATATATATATATATATATATATATATATATATATATATATGTGTGTGTGTGTGTGTTTGTGTGTGTGTGTATGTATATATACTACTCATGTTGTACATCTTTATGATATTAATAAGCTTTTGAATTTTCATGATTATTCCAAATTTGAAAAACTAAATACATGCTTCCATAATTTCAAATAGTAAATATATACTTATGCATCTGAGTTTATATAATTGCAGTTTCATAAAGAAGCCTTTTGAAAAAAGTATATTTTCACGTACAAAATTATATAACTTTAGGTTATGATACAAAATCAATCAGTCAAAATTGAATGATACGCAATCAGCAAATAAAGTAAAACATACATCAATAGAAATTTTGCGATGTTGAGTAATTAAATATGTGTTCCTGTCACATTAAAATACTCCTACCTCACTACCTTATATTCGTTCCTCAATCAATGAATCAATCACTCTCACGTGGAATTTAAACAAAACTGAAAATGTAATAAAAACAAAGTCATTTTCAATAAAAACTAAATATCTACACCCTCAACAGAAGCGCAGCATCTCGAACAATACTGCAATTCTAAATAAAATCTGGAGTCGTCTATTACATAAGTCCTTTTATAGTTTATATATCAAATGTCTGTTTTAATGTTGTTAATGTTCTTAAAATATTTTATTTCAATTTTTCATTACTTCTTAAATATTTTATCTATTTCCTTATTTCTTTTGCTCACTGGGCTATTTTTCGCTGTTGGAGCCCTTGGGCGTATAGCACTTGCTTTTCCAACTAGGGTTGTAGCTTAGTTAATAATAATAATAATAATAATAATAATAATAATAATAATAATAATAATAATAATACGTAAGGGTTCCAGTTGATATTCCACAAACACAAGTGAGATCAAGTAAAGGTAACTCAAGCATGTGAACCAACTCCCAATTATCTGTTTCAATGAGAGGTGGTAGCCTACAGTTTGATGATTTCGCGCCCTAGAGAGAGAGAGAGAGAGAGAGAGAGAGAGAGAGAGAGAGAGAGAGAGAGAGAGAGAGAGAATCACCATCCAATTTAATAAGACTATCGCTAATCCATTTAGTCATGGTATATTTTTAATTATAAGGGCAATAAAAAATTAGGTTAACAAACACATATGGTGTACTTTATGTATCATAAATTACGTATGCCGATAACTGAGTCAAATTTCAGGTACTGTCTCCACCTTCTCTTCGGTTGCTCATTTGTACAACATCCAAATACAAAATCGATAATTCTCTCATAACCTTCACTAAATATGTCATTATTTATCGATCTTTATCATCACACAATTGTTTACATCGATTGTTTATATACATAGCAATCTGTATAAGTTAAAAAATAAATATATCTGTGTTTCTTTAATGTAAGATCAAGGAGAGAGAGAGAGAGAGAGAGAGAGAGAGAGAGAGAGAGAGAGAGAGAGAGAGAGAGAGAGAGAGAGAAAAAAAAATTTATGTTTATTATGGTACTGAACGTTATATGTGAAGCTACTAACACTAGTTTTGATTGCATATGTCATATAAAGAGAAATAAGAAGACATGTACACATAAAGTACACATGGAGTATTAAGAATAAGAAAAACCTAAGAAGGAGGCTCATATGTAACCAGTTCAGGGCTAACGACCATACTGTTTCACTTCAGTAAACGTTACTAGTTCAATGCTTTATGAATATATGTACACCTAGAGATTACGGTTTTTTTATCATAAGTTACTTTTACAGCTAAAGGGGATAGATTCTATTCATAACACCTAACTAACTAACTAACTAACTATATATATATATATATATATATATATATATATATATATATATATATATATATATATATATATTGTCTTGCTCGGTCTCGATACGGAAATATCATTGAGGTTTTGTATTTAGAATCGAAATCACCCATGATAGTCAAATGCCAAGTTTACAAAACCTGCTATACTGGTAAATTTCTTTATACTTTAAAACATTATCCAATGCAAAGACGTCATATTATTAAAATCACTTTACATTGGAAATAACTTACACTTATAGGGCTATCATATATAAATGCATATGTCATAGCTAGGATTCTGACATACAAAACCTTAGAAGTTTAGACCCAGAAATATGAGTGCCTTATCCATTTATCCATTATGAGAGGATATCAATATGATGGGTCACTATGTGGAAAGATCCACTACCAAGAAAATGCAAATGCCGTGGGGGATCATGCCCCTTGAGTGCCCATAAGGCAAGACGCAAGACTCATAATCTCATTGGAGATACTTATTGAAAACCAGAAGAATAACTAGCGATATGCACAGGCATGTACATTTGACTACATAATGTGTTATCGAAGGAGGATTGATAAGGAAACCTTTAGTGATAATAGACATGAATTGTTGAATTACCAATGAGCTTGACATTATCTTGTCATGTAAACTTTACATCTAGGTTAAAAATTACAAATGACAATTATAGCATAAATTAAATATAAAACTGCAGGAAATTTCAGGATATAACCACCAAACTTTATAATATAAATCACTAACAGTAAAACTTTTTAAAACCTCAAGCATTAGGTAACACCAAACTTCAAAACATTTCCGTCCAAAGAAAACATAAAGACAAAATGCAACAAACTTCATCCACAAACAGTAAAATAAAATAGACCATTCCCTGCTTCAGTGACCAATCACTTTGGATACAGATAAACCCCAACAATGGCTCCGTCACTTTGCTGAAGCGAAAGAGAAATTCAAGAAAGATTACTGAACAATGCCCCGTATGCAAAACAAGCAGTGTGGAGAGCATTATACCACAAAGGAAAAGTGAATGCTCCTACGAAAACGAGTTAATCTCCAACACAAAATAGAGATTTTTGGTTTTAAGGAGAAGAAATTTTTACAGTTGAAAGCTCCATGGGGAACAAATAAACTTCTAACAAAATAACATTAATTGGATTAAATTGGATTGATTTTAATTAGGAAAGTCATATCAGATTACTGAATATTTAATCACAGTCGTTCTAGTCTACAGTCTGGAATAATTGAATTCATTAACACCTGGTGAGGTTTCTTATCAAATTCCTGTTACTTTGATTGCCCAAAAAACTTAATTCTATTCCCGGAGCAATATTCATTCTTAAATGTCCAATGAAACAGCAGGGGATATTCTAATTAATTAATTATAGGCGTCTGATGTGTGATATTCATTAAGGTAATTGATCTAATTATGTATACATCACTGTAGTTCTAAATTTATTTCTGTGTACTTTACCTTTATGGATTTAATATCTTTACCAATCCAACAAGTGGAAAGTGTATCAACACATACACCCATATAGATGCAGTGTCCATATACTCATGAATACATATGTGCATTCATACATACAGATAGATATATAAATAGATATCCATATCGCTACAAGTGTCTTAATGTTATACTTTCATAACACACATTGATATCTCAGGGGCAATACAAAGAAAAGTAACAGGGAAACCCTATATTTTTTATTGATATGATACTTAGTATTGAGGTATCATAAACTGAATACATAACTTGCGACTATCCATTTAATTTCAAGGGATTTCTTTAACAAGGGCTCTATGAAAACTCTAAACTTAATTAGTTAAATATGTGAAAGAGTACCAGTGTACGATAGAGTCAAGAAAAATAGCATTAGGGTAGTAACCTCAAATTCTTTAAGGATAACTGAGAACAGGAAGGTCTTGTCTTTCTAGTGCCACACTTTAAAAGGCGAAAGGAAGTATGGTGGCACACACACACACAATAAAGTGAGCTCCATTGTCTTATCTCATTACATGTTAATTCAAAGTCCTGGGATAGGCATTGGGTCGTCGTGAGAGTGGGAAATGGCTGTTCGCATATGATTACAGTATTAACTGGAGACAGAAGAGAAACTACACAAATTTACGAAAGTTTTAAAGTGGTTGCAAGAGAGAAAGTTGAAACTAAACACGAGCGAGTCTTGAAGGTAATGAGAATAACTGGAAATGATGAATAAAAAACAATAACGTGAACTGTGTAAGATTGGAATAAATAACCGACTTATTCAAATGATGAACATATGGAATATTAAAAGTGTCAAAAAGAGAGGGCCTTAACTATGATTGTATGTCAGGCTGTCAGTTCAGGCCACGTGCAAATTGTCATTTAAATGTTCTTTCTATACTTGACTGCGCGTGAATGCAAACCCTGACATCCAGGAAACGCAAGTTTGCATACGAGATAGAGGCGCATTGTGAAGGGCAGTTCAACGCACTGCTTTAGTGCTCTCGGTTAAGAACCCTTTATTTTCCGGGGGTTTGTCCACAATACAGCAATTCAAGTAGGATTGTAGCAAAGACCAAATTCATGTTTTGTCATATAGCAACTCCCATTTGGGATAAGGTCTTAAAATTAAATGAATGAATTAATGAATGAATTAATGAATGATATATATATATATATATATATATATATATATATACACATATATATATACTGTACATATATATAATGATGAACAAGAGTTTGGCTATATATATATATATATATATATATATATATATATATATATATATATATATATATATATATATACTGTACATATATATAATGATGAACAAGAGTTTGGCGCTATATAATATATATATATATATATATATATATATATATATATATATATGTGTGTGTATGTATATATATATATATATATATATATATATATATAAAATTTCCGGTCACGCTCAGCTCTACCCGTCACTCGGGTAGAGGAGAGAAAGAATAGTCATACCCTGGTTAAAGATGGTGAGGCGTATGCGTGCATATCTAAATATTCAGCCATCATTATTGACGGGTCGCATACACTAGTATACAGTATATATAAAGGCTAAAAGAGGTCAGTCGTAAATTTATCCTTCGACACTTTTCCACCGAGTCACACTCAAACTATGTGGTGGCGTAACAGCGCGAATCCCAGAGCTCGGGATGGATTCATCAGACGTCCTCGTAAGCATCCAATTCATCAGAGGGTCTTTTGAAGATAACGTACAAATTCATTAGAAAACGCCCAGGGAACTTAGGAACAGGAATTCGCAAAGAAAATAAAGTTGATGATAATATCAGCGCTCTCTCTCTCTCTCTCTCTCTCTCTCTCTCTCTCTCTCTCTCTCTCTCTCTCTCTCTCTCTCTCAAACCAATCGATGAAACATACAAGCACCTAATTGAACCCTTATCAAAATTAAAGCTAGCATCGAATATCTTAAAAAGAGATATAACATACAAAAACAATTTCACAAAGGAATTAATTTGTTACTAATAGATTTTCTTCTGCATAATCATACAATTCAAAAAATACAAATTGATTAAATCTAACTACAAACAATGATGAGGTAATCAATTACATCAGAAATGGATTATTTGATTGATGATAATAATGATACGGATAAAAAAATTATTGAATGCATGAAAAATTTACCGAATTGAAATAAAAAGGAAAAAATAGCTTTGGTAAAGGGAATAGATAACACACACTCTTGAACTGAAAACTGCCTCTTCCTCAAAAGGCTTATCGTCTAAACGTCGAACCTTGATTTGAGTTGTTCTCAAAATTTCAGTCTCGAATCTCGTCTTCAACTATTGATGAATTACAAAGAAATATAAAAAACACGGTCAGTAAAAATAGAATCGCCCTACGCAAGTAGGTAAAACACACACACACACTCCCCCCGCCCTTTTCTCTCCTAATTTTTTAAATACACATATTTTCATGTAAAGGTACCAATTAAAAAGGTTTGATCTTCATGATTTCAAGTAATCAAATTTTGCAGTCCTAAAGGTTATTGTAATGAAATTTCAGACTAATTTGTACGAGTTCAGAGAAATTAATTTAATTCATAGTTACGCTATCGTAACACTATATCCTTGTTTGTCATTCGTATAACACTTGATTACTTTATCGTATTATTAATATTTATGAGGCATTTTAAGTAATAACTTTTTGTTTTTTATGAATAATTATTAGGTAAAGTGGATATCAAGTCAAAATTCTTGTAATGCAGCAACTATTTCATACATACCAAAACAATTATGTACAGTTTAACGATTTAAAAAAAACTTATATTCACAAAATTAATTAATTTTCGTAAGTAAAAGAAACGGAATATCAAAATAAATCAAAATCAAAATTTCATAGCTGAATCCAGACTCCAGCATCGAAATTACAAGGTTATTCGCTCTAGGTTACTCAAAATTTAAATACGGGCAAAAGAAAGTATACGAAATGCTAAACAATTTACATACGCATGTAAGTCAACTGGGACACAATAGGTAAAAAAGGAATGTGAAGTAGACAATATTCTAGAAGAAACATAAAAGTAGAGCAATATTAAATGACTACTAAGAGATATATACAAAACTAAGGGATAAATTACAACATAAATAGGTGTTAATATGAAGTAAGCAATATTCTGAAAGAAACATATAAGAGTAGAGCAATATCAAATAACATTTAAGAGATGAATACAAAACTAAAGGATTAAGTAAAATATAAAAAGGTGTTAAGTTGTTTAAGAGAGGACCTCAAAGACTATAAGATCAATCAAGAAATTGATATGAAAAGAATAGTGAGTAATTTTCTGGAAGGAAATAATGAAAAAGAATGCAATATTGAACGATTTCTCAGGGGGCAAAAACAGAAAGAACCTTGATTTAAAATTTTTTGGCATCCTGACATCAAAGGTCATAGACGCAAATATAATTTGTTACAAATAAATAATAAAAGGAAATTCAATTTAAAACCATAAAAACAAACAGGCATTGTAAAAGTTAAATAGCTTTAAGAAGACCTGCTTCTGAAATAAATCTAAAAGAACGACTAGTATTGTAGGACACATTCTGCCCAAGTAATAAGACAGTTGGGTGCTTAAATCAGGGGTAAAATATTTTCTTGAAAGAAAAGAGAAGATGAATTAAAATCTCAAAGTAATAAAAAGGTGAAATAATAAGTCACTAGTCTATTATCATAAGGACATTGAGAGATTGACGAAAAAGAAACAACCAAGTAAAAATCAGACAGGGACACTAACTCGTATCTCCAAGCACTTCTGAAATATATATTATTTTCTCTAAATTATTTCTGTCCAATTCTAACCATTTTACTACTTCTACGAATCTCATTTATCACCCTGTTAATTCTCCTTACACCTCATATACTGCGCAAACAGTTCATTTCAACAGCTTTCATTGGCACTCAAATCTATACCTTAACTCCCACACTGACTACCACAAATAATTAAATTTTTTTCCCCAACGTTTTGTGCTACAGTTCTTTCTTCAGATATACTTCAACCCATCTCTTCTCCCATCTTGCTCTCTACCGTCATACCTTCCTACATACATGCGCAACACATATCTATACATACGCAAACGAACAAATTCACATACATACACACAGTATATTCACCAAATGATAAAGCCCTTTGGGCACCAATGATCTAAAACAAAACAAAAAATCTAGTTTTCTCTATCTTTTCTTGTCCTTTCCTTCAAAACTTTATCCCTGAATACAAGAAAAGAAAGTAAATACTAGAAAATTATTGTAACAAAATAATTGATGCCACAAATGCTTTAACATTTAAGGAAAAACAGGAACGGCTGTATCATACAAACATGCATATACGTATCATATACTGCACACACACACACACACACATATATATATATATATATATATATATATATATATATATATATATATATATATATATGTACATATATATATATATATATA
Source organism: Palaemon carinicauda (assembly GCF_036898095.1). NCBI lineage: Eukaryota > Metazoa > Arthropoda > Malacostraca > Decapoda > Palaemonidae > Palaemon > Palaemon carinicauda. Next base: position 53,738,863 of record NC_090761.1, on the reverse strand, counting down.
TATATATATATATATATATATATATATATATATATATATATACAGTATACACACGCACACACAATTGCACGAGTCCGTGATTGACCGGAGGGGCCAAGAAATCAACAAGTTATCAGGGGATAGAAAAAAAAAAAAAGAAAAAAAAAGGTACTTTAACTTATAAACTCCTGGAGAGAGAGAGAGAGAGAGAGAGAGAGAGAGAGAGAGAGAGAGAGAGAGGAGAGAGAGAGAGAGAGAATGGCATGGCACTGTGGGGTAGAACAACACCGATCACATCTCGCTTCAACTCGACCCAGAGGCATTACACGGTCTCATAAAATCGAAGAACCCGGTCATCGGACGAGAGAGAGAGAGAGAGAGAGAGAGAGAGAGAGAGAGAGAGAGAACTGGGTATTTCAGGCGGGCATTCTTGCCGTATTTTGCCCTTACTTTATTGAGCTTTTAGGCCCAGGGGAGATCCGAAATGTGCCCAGAGATCGCAGGATTGTGGGGAATCCACAAGAGATGTGGAATTCAAACCAGTAAAACCAAAACTCTATTTTCTACTGCACCTCGCTTTTTCATTATTTTCAATAACTGTTACTCTCTCTCTCTCTCCTCTCTCTCTCTCTCCTCTCTCTCTCTCTCTCTCTCTCTCTCTCTCTCATCCTCTCCTCCTCTCTCATACGGAAATTACACCTGATTTAGCCTAAGACATCTTTACATGTCCACACAACTTTCGTTAAAAAAAAAAAAAATGTAGCAGCCTCGACCACATGGACCTAATATGACGGTTTATGTTGAAAAAAATAAAAAAACCCAATTCTAATTACAAAAAAATCGAATGCGCCGTTTGGATGCAGTGCTTATATTGCATAAACATATACTGATATATATATATATATATATATATAAACACACACACACACACACACACACATATATATATATATATATATAATATATATATATATATATATATATATGTGTGTGTGTAGGTGTGTAACTGTAATAGTCGCATTAACTCTTTAAATTTTCAAATTCATTTTGTATACTCTCATCACTGCAAAACCTGAACCAGATCGGTTATTATTAAAATTCTCTTTTAATATATCGTACATAAGTTCGAAATGTAAATATAAATGTATGTATGTATGTATGCATGTATGGTATATATGTATGTGTACATATATGCTAGTTGGCACAAAAAAAGCGCCAAGAAGTATATTCTTTAGTGTTTCTGAATATAAGATGATCCTCAAGTGTTCCAGTCATAATCAGTCTTAAGATTAGAGGAGTTTGGGGAATAAAAAAGGGACACGAACCTGATAACCGGATTCAACTGTTACCGGGTGGATAAGAGTCCCATGATTGATATGACAGCCTGCTTCCAAGATGAAAATAAAATTCATAATGATATGCACGTTGAGATTGTCCTTTAATTTATTCTGGTGTTTTGATTTAATGTTTTTTAACGTCTTCATATAATTTTTTCTTTCATATTTCATATTGTTCATGAGGTCATATACTGAATGTAATAAGTGCGCAGGTTGCATATTATTAGATTCTTTTTAAAGTATTTTAAAACAAACAGTACCTTAACCATTGAATAAACACAGATTTACTATTTTTAGTATCGAGCAGAAGCATTGTAGATGACTTCTCACATATCTACATCCCGACTTGATATAGAATTTCCAAAAAGCAACTGATAAGACGAATTCCTCAAGATACACACACACACACACACACACACACAAAGAAAATCAATATGAAAATCAAGTTGACAAAAATAATACGAATAAAGTTGTGCCGACAAGAAGGTGCCGGACTGGGATAAAAAAAACTTTACCACTAAGGTATGGCCCCTCACACGCATATGCATATATATATATATATATATATATATATATATATATATACATATATATATATATATATATATATATATATATATATATATATATATATATATATATATATATATATATATATATATATATATACACACACATATATATATCCATATATACACACCACACGGTCTCTTTTGATATTTTATACATAAAAGACCTGTTTTATTGGTGTTACTGTTCTTAAAATATTCTATTCTAATTTGTTAATAATTTGCATATAGTTTATTTCCTTATTCCCTTTCCTCACTGGGCTATTTTCCCCTGTTGTAGCCTTTTTCGCTTTTAGCATCCTGCTTTTCCAACTAGGATTATAGCTTAGCTAATAATAATAATAATAATAATAATAATAATAATAATAATAT
>NC_090761.1:53726606-53731606 GCF_036898095.1 Palaemon carinicauda | reverse complement strand
AGCTTTGGATGCTTGAGAGAGAGAGAGAGAGAGAGAGAGAGAGAGTAGAGAGAGAGGAGAGAGAGAGAGAAGAGAGAGAGAGAGAGAGAGAGAAAGAGAGAGAGAGGAAATGAATACAGTAGAGAATTTTTCTCCATGGCTTCCTCTCACTAGAGATGAGAAAGATTCCCTCTCTCCCTCTCTCTCTTTTCCGAACAGAGAGAGAAAGAGAGGAAGAAAGAGAGAGGAAGTAATACATAAACCTCAGTCTCTCCAACTGGGTATTGGCAGCGTCCACCACCGATGCCCATGCTGAGGTACCCAGTCCGAAATAGTCACAGGTGCAGCACCAGAAGAATCTGCGCCTAAAAACAAACTTATCACCATCACTCCCTAAACGACTATCTTTAATTACACGGAGGAAACCAAAAAAAACGGTTACTCGTTAACCAAGGCAAACATTCAGGTGATTAGGAACAATAATTAGTCTCGATCAAACCAATAAACGACGGGCAATTTTGGCGTGTCGCATTGGTTTCCAACTATTGCCACACGTGATTTGGGGAATCGGGTTTTTAGAAAGTTATTTTTTTTTTTTTTTACTTTTTGAAGGTTATGTTTGTGATATATAAGGATATATTAGTTAATGATAATAATAATATTAATAATAATAAAAATAATAATAATAAAATAATAATAATAATAATAATAATAATAATGATAATAATCATGATAATAATAATAAAAATAATAATAATAATAACAATAATATATGTACATTTATATATAATATACATATATATATAATATATATATGTATGTATGTATGCATATATATATACAGTATATATATAGTAGTCTACATAAGGAAAATTGAAAGTTGTGTATATGTAGAAATGAGCATACATATATATATGTAGTATATATATGTATGCATTATCATATATATATATATATATATAGTAGTCTACATAAGGAAAATTGAAAGTTGTGTATATGTAGAAATGAGCATTTCTAGAGAGAGAGAGAGAGAGAGAGAGATTAAATCATTTACATAAGCTGGGGTGACTCCAAACGGTCATTTCCACATTCCGACTTCAAGTGCAATTTTATGAATGAATACTTTCATTACTAAAATTTCAAAAACACATGCTACCCCCCTATATCTGACACAAAAAACTTACCAGGGCAGCTTCGAAGTTCCTAGTTATATAGCGTAATTTTTTTTTTATCTTGGTAAGTTTCCCTCTCTTCCTTTCTCCTTCCAATTCCTGTTTGAACGCCATTTACACCAATCTAACTTTTCCATTCTCTATTAAAGATTAAAACCGCTCAAAATACATATCACCGAGGTTAATCAATTTACCCTACTAACAGAGCATCTCCACAGTTTCAACTCTATTTTCATTCCCTTCAAAGTCAGCTTCAGTAACTTAGGCTCAGTTTACATTAAAAGTTTCTTCCTAATGTTTTCAAACTCCTTGCTATCTTTTTAGCTTCATCTACTCTTAAACCTGTATTTTCCATCACCCTGTAATTGTTTGTCTTATTTACAACGAAATTCGTGTACAATTCATGTTTTTTTTATATATAAACTATCATTTATATATCACACACATATATATACACACACACATATTATATATATATATATACATATATATATATATATATATATATATATATATATATATATATATACATCTTGCAGCCATTCCAACAACACATTTGAACAGAACGACCACAATAAAAATCACATAAAATGAAACAGAAACGATTTTTGTTCCAAAATCTTTTTTTCTTTTTATCCTTTTCCTAGTATATAAAAATATTTTCTTTCCTTACCGATTTCAGAGACAGATTTTTTTTCTAATATCGAGGACCTCTGGTTTTTATGGCATACGTGTGCTACGATGGAGACAGTCACTCACGTCAGTATTTTCTTCTCTATCTCTTTCTCTCTGCATCCTACCTACTACCAGCAAAGTTCGGAAAACGACTATAAAAAAAAAAACTCAATTTCTTTTAATGAGGCGCATTTGCACTGACTCGCAGCGGTCCTCTTTTAGCTCGGAAGAGTTTCCTGCTATCTTATTGGTTAATATTATCTTGTCCAACCAATCAGTGATCAGGGAACTTTTCCGAGCTAAAAGGGCACCCCTGCGAGTCGTGCAAATCTGCCTCACTAACAAGAATTGACTATGGGTACAAAATTTGCTGCTTAGGTGATCAGAGTGCCATAGCATTGGGGTACAGTTCTCTTGCTTGAGGGTACACTCAGCCACACTACTCTATCTGTTTTTTTATTTCCTTTCCTCGCTGGGCTATCCTGGTTGGAGTCTTTGGGCTTATGGCATCCTGATTTTTCAATTATGGTTGCACCTCAGCAAATAATAATAGAGGCGCTAACAAAGCGCAACGAGAGAGAGAGAGAGAGAGAGAGAGAGAGAGAGAGAGAGAGAGAGAGAGAGAGAGAGACCTTCGTAATTGAAAATTCAATTCAAGATATGATCCTTCAAATTAAACTGTCAAAAAAAAAGGGGGGGAAATTCAAAACAAACCCTATACAACAGCATAATAATCCTTGCGTCTCTCTGTGGTATACATGCTATTTGCATATTCAAACCCTGTACGCGCTAGGCTATTAAGGACATAATTCAACTGCACCAAAATGAACATGATTTAATCTCTCGTCCAAATTGCATAGGGAATGAAGCCTAGATAATAAACCTCCAGTTCTCAAGATGCCAGTTTTTTATGTTATTGATATGTGAGCCATTAATTTTTTTTGCATGTAAGCGGTAAAATATAATGACTCATCGGCCGATTATTGTTATCATCATCATCATTATCATCATCATTGTTATTATCATTATTATTATTATTATGATGATGATCATTATCATTATTATCACCAATATTATTATTATCATTATTATTATTATTATTATTATCATCATCATCATTATTATTATTATTATTAACATGATCATCATCATCATCATTTAAGAGATTAACCAGCCTAATGAGTCAAATCGACTCTTACAGAACTGGCCTAATTAAATTTGGGAATAAAAAATACTATTTATATTAATGCTAAATAAACGATTGAAATAAAATAAATATTAAATATAATGGATACCAATAAATAAATACATTAGGAGCTCAAAATCTTAGATAACGAGACATTTAAATCTTATCTAAAAAACCTAAGTTTCTTAAAAAATTTAAAATCCTAAAAACAGATAAATTCTCAATCGAATAAAAGGTCAATAAAACTTTTCTCACCAAAACATAAATCTCTCTCTCTCTCTCTCTCTCTCTCTCTCTCTCTCCTCTCTCTCTCTCTCTCTCTCTCCCCGAGACATTTAAATCTTATCTATAAAACCTATGTTTCTTAAAAATTTAAAAACCTAAAAACGGATAAATTCTCAATCCAATAAAAGGTCAATAAAACTTTTCTCACCAAAACATAAATCTCTCTCTCTCTCTCTCTCTCTCTCTCTCTCTCTCTCTCTCTCTCTCATATTCCTCGACTGAGAGAGAAGTGAGAGGAATACTGACATGGACAGGTCAGCCCAACTGCAACATCTAGAAACTGACAGTAGCCAATCCCTTGGAGGAGAAAGACAGAGAAGAGACAGTGAAAACAAAGAGGTCTCCTCAAAAGGCTTTTACAGATGGATATCTGAAGGGGAGAGAGACATAGCAATTGATCATGAGAGAGAGAGAGAGAGAGAGAGAGAGAGAGAGAGAGAGAGAGAGAGAGAGAGTTAAAAGGGATCCAACAGTTCAGACGTAGAGCATTATCTTATCGAGCCTCTGCAATTTGTGTGTATACGGTAGTTCCTTGCAATGGTACCTGGCATCAATAATGTCAGATCTGACTTCAGAATTAGATAAGACGTGTCAGGTCGTTCTATACTTGGATGTTTAAAATGAGAGAGAGAGGAGAGAGAGAGAGAGAGAGAGAGAGAGAGAGAGAGAGAGAGAGAGAGAGAGAGTTCTAAAAAAAAGGCTCTGGATCAGGACGAGAGTCCTCTGGCCACCCCCTCCCAAAAAAGAAGTGTAAGATAGACCCCCCACACCCACCCTCCTCCAAAAGAGCAATTTCCTCCCGCCAGCATCCTAAGGGGTGGCGATGGGCGGGAGACGGGCGTTGGGTTGAGTACTGGCAACTTTTGGGTGGAGTACCAACACCCTCCCACCTACGTTTCCAGATACCAAAATGATACCCATGACGGGTTCCTCTTCGAATCCCTTCCCGGGACACAGCCTGGAAGGGGTGGGCAAAAGGGTGGGGGGTGGGGGATGTGGGCATAAAGGGTGGTGGGTGTGAGGTGCTATAAGGTGGATTTGAAAACATGTCTGGAAGATTTAGGACGCATACAAACGGACGACATATTTGTTGTTGAGTCTTTGCATCGTAAAATAAATTTCAAATTCAAGTCCGATTTGATCATATCTTCTTGGCTGTAACAACGTCAATTATTACCGTTTGTGACAGATTTCAAATTCAAATCAATCTCAACTGAATATTTTCCCATCAACTTCTTTGTAATGGCGAGTTACTGAAACATGAAATTACTTACATAAAGAGTCAATATTTAGTCAAAAAGAAAAAGAATAAAGCAGAGAGTTATAAAGATACCAGATCTATTTCTATGCAGTCAACAAATGGAGCACATGATAAGCCACAGAAATAATATATTGACGAAAAAACAGGGAGTCATTTCTATAATAAAAAAATAAAAATAAAAATATTCATTACCGTAAACAATAAAATGAGAATATGTAACACATCCAATTTACAGACTAATAAACCTCCTGCCGAAGATGTTTACTCCCGAAAAAAAATCATATTCTATATAATTATTTCTATTCAATCATCAATTGAATTTCATCTGAAATTTGATGTACAAGGAATGTTTCCAATACCACTGAATCTATGTAACTATCATTATCATTATTAATAGTAATGATAATATTAGTAGTAGTAGTAGTAGTAGTAGTAGTAGTAG
>NC_090761.1:53716606-53719106 GCF_036898095.1 Palaemon carinicauda | reverse complement strand
TATATATACATAAATAAATGTATATATATAAATATATATATCTACATAGACACACACACACACACACACACACACATATATATATATATATATATAAAATATTTCCCACAATACTTATGCGGAATAAAATCTTTTTAGAAATTACATACATGGAAACCTTCTTTTCCAAACTGGTGAATTATTATAATTCAGAGCAACCCCAATGAATAAAAATAATCGAACGCCTTCCTCCGTTCGCTTAGTGTCAGCCCTTCCTATTATAACTAACTGTATCTCCTCCCTAGGACATCTCCACCCTCCAATAAACTCACCAAATCGCATTTTTTACCGACTTCTTTCTCCTCCTCCTCATCGTCTTTCTCCACCTTTCCTTTTTCTTTAATCTTAGTCTCTTGCTATATATTGTTATTTATATTGCCTTGTTATTTCTTCTTCATCATTCTCATCTATCTCTCCCGTTATTCTCTTTTGTTATATTTGCTCTAATCTCATTCATTTTTCTCTCTCATTCTCCGTCCTTGACGATTTTGTTATCTTTTCTATCTTCTTAAGCCTTCCTCATTATCATACAATATCCATGTTCTCCTCTTATCAGTTAACCCTCCAACACTTCTTTCTTCATTGTGGTCCTTCATCATCCTTCATAATTCCCCCTTTTTCATCTTCCTCCCTCATCAGCATTTTATTCCTCATGATCCCAAACCTTTACTATCTCGTTCTCTATTATCCCACCATCCTCTTCCCACATCTTTACAATTTCTCCTCATCACAGTTTACAACCGTTGTTACATAACTCCCTCATCAGCTATCAACCCCACTCTTTTATTCTTTCTTTATGACCATTCAGATCTAAGTAACAATCTCGCATTGTAAACCCCACACCCCCTTCCACCACCCTCTCCTAGTCAGGAGAAGGTTCACTACAGCAATTGACATTCTTAGAATCCGTGATACGTGCAGAGCCTCTTACAACAGGCAATCTTCCTCCAATTCAAGCATCCTGGGATGATTGACGTACACAAGCATCCAGAAAGATTCCTTTCAACACCCTGACAAAAGATACATAGATTTACACCCGGCCCAAAGAAAGTGGAAATATGTAAGCTGTGGGTATGCAATGCTCCTGCGTCTTAAGAGGTGAAAGTATGTTTCAATACTTTTTCAACATTGCTGGGCCAAGTTTCGCACTTTCTAATAGTGAAAGAAGGAAGGCATACGTAAGAAGCCCGCATGAGATGAACACGAGTCTAAGAAATAAAAAGAAGACGCCCAGACCACGACTGAGGGAGATTGGCTTCGACTTTTTCTTCTTCTCGTGTGTGGGGCATAAATCACTTATATGATACATTAATGTTTTACATAGAAGTAAAAACAGCTGTAACTGAAGCTTTAGGAATACCAACAGTTTGTTTAGCAGTATAGTTAAAACTAATAAACCAAAATAGATCCTTGACTTTGGGACAAGATGTACGAATAAATCATAGTTTTTTTTTATAATTTACAGCTTATTTTTAAACAATAAATAGAATATGTAAGTGCATAAATATGAAATAAACAAACTATATGTGCTAAGAGGTGACTTTATTTCATCCCACTACTCAGCTAACAAAAGACGGTCCTCATTTCAACAGTACATTAGTACTAACCGATCTGAAGAAAATTGGTTCCACTAGTATTATTTTGCACACACAATTCATAACAGAATAATCAAAACATAACAGATAAGAAAACACTTAAATTTATGATTATTCCATTAATACCATAGCATAAAGTAGCCATGCCACTTGCAAGATAACGAAAAATTCAACTTAAGAAAATCCATATTATTAACATAAACATGGACAAAAATATCCGGTACAGAAACCTTCAAGATATACGCGTAATTCCAATAATCTAATACGCCTACAATCATGTTAATGAACAAGGAACCACCAAGTTCTACGATACCAATACAATGTCACCTTAGAACTTCATCCCCTGGCCAAGACAACATTTAAGAGATTCTCTGCACACGATAGACAGGGCATAACGGGCAATAGAATGAAAGACTGAACAAGACAAATACAACGTTAACGCCGTCACGGGTGAGTTCACCTCGAATAAACCGACCGGAGACATATTCTGCTTCGCTAGGTTCGATGCTCAACGCCGAAAGCAGCCATTTGGCAACCATCTCTCCAAAGGTTTATCCGTCATTAAGGTCGAAGAGTAATCCTTTGGGTAATTCCTTACTTTACTTTACAGCAGCAACTGACGCCGTTCGCAGAAGGGAATCTCGTTGTACACGTAGATTCTTATATCTTCATTCACGAATTCGTGTCACTGATTTTAATGTATATGAAAATGTACCTGTATATTGCCCTATACCTATAATGAGCCATTTCTGCCAACTGTATGATAAAATATGTCACTATGTCCTGTCTAATCTTGAACTCTAAACTCACATCCCATCAGTCGTTTCTTATGTCAATTCAAGTCCATCAACAGGCACAACTTTTTA
>NC_090761.1:53691606-53709106 GCF_036898095.1 Palaemon carinicauda | reverse complement strand
ACACACACACATATATATATATACGTATATAGTACGGTGGAAAGTCATTGCCCCATTCACACTCTAACTGCTGAAATCGTGTACCTCTTGTGTAGAAAATCTTAACATGTTAGTGTATTTCATATCAGTGTATTTCACCCTTATACTTCGCGTGCTCTCTAGATATATATATATATATATATATATATATATATATATATATATATATATATATAAAAATTCCTTTCCAATTACTCTTTCACCTCATCCATCCTTTGATGTACTTTACGCTACGGTAAGTTTTTCATTACGCCCAACTCCCTAACTACACTTTTCATCTATCCCTCTAAATAAATATGATCTCGTAAGACCTCAAATCATTGTAAGGTTAACTTCTTTCCGGAGAGTAATGCGTGTCCTTTTTACCTCTTTTAGAATAACAAACGTACAAAGGTTGATAGGTATTCTATAAACTTGAATCGTACATAGCAAAATAAGGAGGCATTTCAAAGCACGATAACGAAAAAGCAGATCTCTGCTTGTGGAACTTTAGCAATTATACTTTAACAGTAAAATGGAGACGATTCACACTGAACACCCGTTTCTTTATAAAAGAAAAGTAGATATCAGGAAACAGCTATTGGTATGATGAAAGCTTAACGTTCATAAGACGGGCAAAGGCCGATCTATTTTGTACAGAACACGTTAGAATTGTAGTGGTACTCTATAGCAACTGCTTATGCTAATCTACGACTTTCTGCATCATCACAAAAAGTAACTGCCATTAATAATTTGTCATTAAATACACAATTTATTTCTACAATATTGCTTATCCTTTCTAACATTAATGCGTTACCATCAAATGTAGCTGTCGAAAATAATTGCTCATTAAATACACAATTTCTCTAGCATTATGTCTTGCACTTTAGTCCATAATTACATCTAACTTCTATTGTGTTTTAAACGGACACCCATATCGCATCATTCAGTGAGACCAAATTATCCCGACAGAGATTCAGAAAGCAGAACTGCTACTAATTAAGCGTAAGACTCTTCAGACCATGAAGCACGAAGTGTCCAATCAAGTCTCATCAGCTGATTAAGGAGAGAGAGAGAGAGAGAGAGAGAGAGAGAGAGAGAGAGAGAGAGAGAGAGAGAGAGAAATGGTAGGGAAGTTTGATGATGTCATCGTGCGACTCGTTTGTTAAGGCGCGACCTGAACTTAATTTGGTGAGTGACAAATTCTTTACCTGCGATACAGTAGTCAATTGGGGCCTTTTGGGATGCCCTGACTGGCCATCTCTCTCTCTCTCTCTCTCTCTCTCTCTCTCTCTCTCTCTCTCTCTCTCTCTCTCTCTCTCTCTCTCTCTCTCGTTGAAATTTAGCACAAAATACAAACATTTGCTATATACAAAAATATAGCTGGGTAAAAAAAAAAAGGGGGCGAAGTAATATTAGGTATTTTGAATCGTACAGCAAATGATGAATTTCTTGATATTTTTATGGTACCTCTATGTACTGAAAATAAAAAATTCTCATGCATGGCAATGATCAATCTGTTATTAAACAATAAACACTTCGTTGCATTTAAAAATATCTTTCTCCAATATTATAAAATTCCATCTTTACATTAACTTATGATAGCTATCAAATAGATAAGAAAATCATATTATTATAAACAGTCGAAATAATAATAATAATAATAATAATAATAATAATAATAATAATAATAATAATATAAAAAAATTTGCATGTCTATATGGTCTTCGCTGGAAAGTTAAATGCCCTCAGTATATCATTAAGCAAAAAAAAAAAAAAAAAAAAAAAAAACGAGATGAGCAACCCGCTTAACAGTTGTGCAAGAGAGAGAGAGAGAGAGAGAGAGAGGAGAGAGAGAGAGAGAGAGAGAGAGAGAGAGAGAGAGAGAGAGAACTGTAATTACAATGCATTAGCGATAATTCCTATTCCATTAAATTCGCCATAATACCCAAAACTTTTTACAAAATGAAGTTAATAAATTCCTCCCTTGGGAAATTGCACTTCCCACTCCCAGCATCATTACGATGTAGTAAAAACACGACAGTTTTTGTGTCATGCAATCTGGGAGATTTAATGCAAAGATAATTTAACATTGCATGATCTTTTATCTCTCCGCTGAAGAAAATTTACGGAAATGAGAAGGAAGGAAAAGTGGAAAATTAGTAACTCATATTATCTTATGTAATTAGATTCCTCAGTAAGGTTTAGCGATTATAACGTCACTATCACACGTCACCAATTCATTCACTTATTTTTTTTTTATGGAAAATGTTCTTGGTTCTGTCTTCAAGGTCATGTGTGGATGAATAAACTCCTTAAAAGACACTTTAAGTAGGAAATGGATTTGTTAAAAATATTATCAAAAATTAATATCTAAATAAAGAGTATATGCTGACTCCAATATCTAGCAATGCCAAAAATAAAAGTGAAAACTGTGAATAGCATACTATTTAAGAACTAAGGAAAAACAAAATTGCCAGGATAAAGTAAAAACATTTTTTTTTTTTATTTCTGCACCTCAATCATGAAATACTTCAAAAATAGAATAAATGAAAGAGAAAATTGGCACAAACAACTTCATAAACTATATAACGGCAACAATAAAAAACATGTTCTACTCGATCCAAGAAAGCACACTATAATGCCAAAAGTAAATGCATGAGAGCGTGGGAATTAAAAGAATAAAATCATTACCATTGCAACCTTCTCTCTCTCTCTCACTCTCTCTCTCTCTCTCTCTCTCTCTCTCTCTCTCTCTCCTCTCTCTCTCTCTCTCTCTCTCTCACTTTTCTCTAGACTGCTTAAGCTTGATGCCGGTTAAAAGCATTCGAAAAAAAAAAAAGTTGAATTTTATAGTGATAATAATATTAAGAAAGGGAGAGAAAAAATAGCTAGTTTAGACCATCGGTGGTGTCATTGCCTTATGAACAATGTTATTTATCACAGTTTCTCTCTCTCTCTCTCTCTCTCTCTCTCTCTCTCTCTCTCTCTCTCTCTCTCTCTCTCTCTCTCTCTCTCTCTTTCTCTTTCTCTTTCTCTCTTTCTCTCTCTCTCTCTCACACACACACACATATACACTATATATATATATATATATATATATATATATATATATATATATATATATATATATATATATATATACATATATATATATATATATATATATATATATACAGAACATGTGTGTAAATTTGCATGTAAGAATTTTTGTGGCAGTAACAGTTGTGTGTTCAAAAATAGCATTAGGAAAGTTGGAGAATGGAAAGGTGGGAGGAGTTAATAAGATTACAAGGAAAGATGTTGCAGACTGCTGGTTTTACAGTACCATTTAATTGAAAAAAAAATATACCCGAATTAAGAAAGAACTCCATAATTCTTTTAGTTCATCCTGGGGATAACCAAACTTATAGGGGGTTGATATTACTCAATATATAAGGGGGAAGTTGTATGAAGGGATTTGGTTTTGAGAACACAAGAGAAAAAAAACATTAAATGATAGGTCATGAGAGATGCATATCCTAAATAGATGAATGAAAACGATAAATCAATTATTCATGGGTCTTTGTGATTATCTGACATATTTCTCCTTAAAAGAGTAAAAATGTTCGCAGCCTATATGGATCTTTTTATATGAACTCGTAAATTTGGCTATAATGTGTACAAGTGATTGACTGGTTTACCCTAAAAGTACGTTATCATAAAAGGCAATTTAATAGTTCTATGGATGGAATAAAAGGCTATTTAATAGTTCTATGGATGGAATAAAAGGCTATTTAATATTTCTATGGATGGAATAAAATGCTATTTAATAGTTGTATGGATTGAATAAAAGACTATTTGATAGTTCTATTGATGGAATAAAAGGCAGTTTAATAGTTCTGTGATTGGAATAAAAGGCTATTTAATAGTTCTATGGAAGGAATAAAAGGCTATTTAATAGTTCTATGGATGATATAAAAGGCTATTTAATAGTTCCATGAATGGAATAATAGGCTATTTAATAGTTGTATGGATGGAATAAAAGACTATTTAATAGTTGCATGGATGAAATAAAAGGCTATTTAATAGTTCTGTGATTGGAATAAAAGGCTATTTAATAGTTCTGTGGATGGAACAAAGCTATTTATTAGTTCTATGGATGGAATGATGAGGGTTACCAGAGAAAGACAGGTAAATGCAAGATTGTCATAAAATAGGTTCGTTAATATTATGAAGGGGCTCATATTAATAGATAATAACGAAGTATTAGCTGATGACAAAAAAGAGAAAGCTAATAGTATATGTTACCCTCGTAAATGCACAGTCAAGGGCATCGGTGCATAAAAGAGAATATTTTCGACATCCAACGAGCCAAGACCACAAAGCCACCTGATAAAAGTGAACTCGGCGATCAAATTACAAAAAAACCACACCGTAACGAGAAAGCGTAACGAACTCAATTACGCTTTCATATCTTAAATACTTAATTCACGTATTTGTTTTCCAACCTCTTACCAAAGGTTATGCACGTAATCCTAGCACAGCGTCTTACCAAATGTTATGCACGTAATCCTAGCACAGCATCTTACCAAATGTTATGCACGTAATTCTAGCACAGCATCTTACCAAAGGTTATCCACGTAATCCTCGCACAGCGTCTTACAAAATGTTATGCAAGTAATCCTCGCACAGCGTCTTACCAAATGTTAAGCACGTAATCCTAGCACAGCGTCTTACCAAAGGTTATACACGTAATCCCAGCACAGCGTCTTACCAAATGTTATGCACGTAATCCTAGCACAGCGTCTTACCAAATGTTATGCATATAATCCTAGCACAGTGTTTTACCAAAGGTTATGCACGTAATCCCAGCACAGCGTCTTACCAAATGTTATGCACGTAATCCCAGCACAGCGTCTTACCAAATGTTATGCACGTAATCCTAGCACAGCGTCTTACCAAATGTTATGCACGTAATCCTAGCACAGCGTCTTACCAAATGTTATGCACGTAATTCTAGCACAGCGTCTTACCAAATGTTAAGCACGTAATCCCAGCACAGCGTCTTACCAAATGTTATGCACGAAATCCTAGCACAGCGTCTTACCAAAGGTTATGCACGTAATCCTAGCACAGCGTCTTACCAAAGGTTATGCACGTAATCCTAGCACAGCGTCTTACCAAATGTTATGCACGTAATCCTAGCACAGTGTTTTACCAAAGGTTATGCACGTAATCCTAGCACAGCGTCTTACCAAATTTTATGCACGTAATCCTAGCACAGCGTCTTACCAAATGTTATGCACATAATTCTAGCACAGCGTCTTACCAAATGTTATGCACGTAATCCTAGCACAGTGTTTTACCAAAGGTTATGCACGTAATCCTAGCACAGCGTCTTACCAAAGGTTATGCACGTAATCCCAGCACAACGTCTTACCAAATGTTATGCACGAAATCCTAGCACAGCGTCTTACCAAAGGTTATGCACGTAATCCTAGCACAGTGTTTTACCAAAGGTTATGGACGTAATCCCAGCACAGCGTCTTACCAAATGTTATGCACGAAATCCTAGCACAGCGTCTTACCAAAGGTTATGCACGTAATCCTAGCACAGCGTCTTAACAAATGTTATGCACGAAATCCTAGCACAGCGTCTTACCAAAGGTTATGCACGTAATCCTAGCACAGCGTCTTACCAAATGTTATGCAAGTAATCCTCGCACAGCGTCTTACCAAATGTTAAGCACGAAATCCTAGCACAGCGTCTTACCAAAGGTTATGCACGTAATCCTAGCACAGCGTCTTACCAAAGGTTATGCACGTAATCCTAGCACAGCGTCTTAACAAATGTTATGCACGAAATCCTAGCACAGCGTCTTACCAAAGGTTATGCACGTAATCCTCGCACAGCGTCTTACCAAATGTTATGCAAGTAATCCTCGCACAGCGTCTTACCAAATGTTAAGCACGAAATCCTAGCACAGCGTCTTACCAAAGGTTATGCACGTAATCCTAGCACAGCGTCTTACCAAATGTTATGCACGTAATCCTAGCACAGTGTTTTACCAAAGGTTATGCACGTAATCCTAGCACAGCGTCTTACCAAATGTTATGCACGTAATCCTAGAACAGTGTTTTACCAAAGGTTATGCACGTAATCCTAGCACAGCGTCTTAACAAATGTTATGCACGAAATCCTAGCACAGCGTCTTACCAAAGGTTATGCACGTAATCCTAGCACAGCGTCTTACCAAATGTTATGCAAGTAATCCTCGCACAGCGTCTTACCAAATGTTAAGCACGAAATCCTAGCACAGCGTCTTACCAAATGTTATGCACGTAATCCTAGCACAGCGTCTTACCAAATGTTATGCACGTAATCCTAGCACAGTGTTTTACCAAAGGTTATGCACGTAATCCTAGCACAGCGTCTTACCAAATGTTATGCACGTAATCCTAGCACAGCGTCTTACCAAATGTTATGCACGTAATCCTAGCACAGTGTTTTACCAAAGGTTATGCACGTAATCCTAGCACAGCGTCTTACCAAATGTTATGCACGTAATCCTAGCACAGCGTCTTACCAAATGTTATGCACGTAATCCTATAACAGCGTCAACCTCTCTCAGAGATAATCTTGTACGTACCTGCAAGGAAGAAGAATAACTAACATTAGTATAGGCGATGACATCACCATGTTCCCTAATAAACTAGAGATTGTCAATATGCCAAGTCTTCACAATGCAAGAGAAATTTATGGACTTGCAACATATTCATTATCGTATTTACTCCCCTGCATTAAACTTTCTAGTTTGAGATGTAATTATTATCTGTAATGGTGTTGATTTATGGGAAGAGCCATTGCCCTCTCTCTCTCTCTCTCTCTCTCTCTCTCTCTCCTCTCTCTCTCTCTCTCTCTCTCTCTCTCTCTCTCTCTCTCTCAAAATACATGAATAAAAAAAAATTTCACGTTTAACAGCCAAATTATTAAAAACTACAATCTAAAAACAGAAAAATTAGATCCATAAAAATTGAAAATTTTACATTAAAAAAAGAAGGCAAAAGCATTCTAAACAATTGTATGAGTTAGAACGTTCAAATTACATTCCACAAACAGTTGTACTTGAATTGCTGATATCCAAACATTTATAATATGGTTATTCAGACAATCAATTTCAGACTTGATGCAGAACGCACATTTTTAAGTTAACACGCAACCTTCATCAGTGGTTGAATTCCACAGACTAATGACTTTTTTTTTCTTTTGCTCATAAATGGTAAAGGCAAAGGACAGTGATATTGCAGAACAACGCCCTAGAGACTGACCATATATACATATGATCAACGACCACGCCCCCTCGCAACTCAAGCTAGGACCAAGGAGGGCCAGCCAATGGCTACTGATGACTCAGCAGATAGACCTATAGGATCCCCCAAATCCCCCATCCTTAGCTCACAAAGATGGTGAGGTTCCAGCGACCAAAGGAACTAACGAGTTTGAGCGGGACTCGAACCCCAGTGCCATAGCCTCTGTACCATGGTCTTCCACTATCTTGGGTTAGAGTTCTCTTGCTTGAGGGTACACTCGGGCACACTATTCTATCTAATTTCTCTTCCTCATGTTTTGTTAAAGTTTTTTATAGTTTATATAGGAGATATTTATTTTAGTATTCTTAAAATATTTATTTTTTCCTTGTTTCCTCTCCTCATTGGGCTATTTTCCCTGTTGGACCACCTGGGCTTATAGCATTCTGCTTTTCCAACTAGGGTTGTAGCTTAGAAATTAATAATAATAATAATAATAATAATAATAATATGCCCTCACCAGTCAAGGACGTTACCACATCGGCCACCACAACCCCGAAGACTTGAACAGCAGCATGAATAATGACCATTGTTTAGAGTTGATAAATCTACATAACGCAACCACGTTCTTATAATTCTTTTTACATATAATTTTTGGGGGTTTTTGTTGTAACATGCCATTAATAACCAAATACTGTATGTAATCAATTGGTTGGTGATCAAATTGATAAAGCATATCCACTAATTTACAACTGAAGACGTTAAATGACTAAATATCAGTAATATCACTAATATCTTTGTATGATCTGAGATATTGCCCATCGTAAGCCATCATTATGATTCTCATTCTCACCAGATAAAAAACACTGACTTATTTATCCTCCGATTGAGAAAATAAAATGTTGTACTTTGTTCATTACTTCTCGTGTTGTTTATTCATTTCTTTATTACCTTTACTAACTGTGCTATTTTCCCTGTTGAAGCATTTGGGCTTCTAGCATCCTTCTTTTCCAACTAGGGTTGTAGTTTAATTGGAAACAACAACAATAACAACAACAACAACAACAACAACAACAACAACAACAACAATAATAATAACATTAATAATAGTATGGATAACTTTATGAAGTTCACGATCAAGTCTTTTTCCTACAGAGGAGCCTTATCATAAGCACGTTCACCCAAATAATATACAATGCACCATCCATACAAATATAAAGATCACGCTTTCTAAATTTTGAGATCTTTTGTTCTCTCCAAAACAAACTTTCAAAACCTACATTTCCTCTTTCCATGACAAATTTCCAATTACACCAATCTACCATACCATCCAATTTTCTCTTCACGGCTCACTCATTCCATTTACTGATAGTCAAACCTTTCAATTATACTGAGATTTCGTACCTCCATCACTGTTTAAGGATGATTACTCGATGAAAAAAAACAAATTCTGTTTCACATTTCATTCATAGAAAATTCAATCTTGTTCAAACGTTTTAGTGGAGCTCTAGCTGCCATTTTTGCCTTTTTTATTTTAGATTTCTAGGATCATCAATATCACCACCATAGACATCCCCATCATTTCTTTAAATAACTATTTTTCAAATAAACGAATAATGAACATAATGAAAAAAAAACTGCCGTAAACAAAGTATATTTTCATGTAAAGAGAAAACCTAGATATACTCAACGACAACCAATGCAGGGAACGACACAGCAAGAATGTCGATTTCAGTCGAAGGCGTCGATATATTCGACAGAGCAAAGGCCAAGTGAGCTTTCTCACTCTCCTACTGTAAACAAAGCAATAACCCTCGGCAATCCAATACTATATTTAGGCAAAAGTGCACAGAGCAAAACAATGCAAGGCCTTCGGGAGAGCTGGGATTACGTTTTACGAAAATCACCTCAGGTGTTTCCTTCCAAACACAGCTTTATAAGCCCGTTTACTTCTTTTTGATGAATCATCTTCAACCTTGATATTACTTGAAATGGTTCGGATTATTATCAGTATTTGCGTTAATAAAGATACGGCTGGACCTATTTACGTCTATCGAACCTATGTGACAAATTTATCATTTTGCTTCATCTTTTAAAATTGTTGGAGAAGACTTTGATATTATCTTTTGTGTGTGTGAGAGAGAGAGAGAGAGAGGAGAGAGAGAGAGAGAGAGAGAGAGAGAGAGAGAGAGAGAGAGAGAGAGAGAGAGAGAGAGAGAGAATCTTTTGAGTATATGTACAAGAATATATGACAAATATCAATCAATTTTACTACTTCTGAAACTCTTCAGACCACACTTACAAAATTGGGGAAAATGATCTACCTTTGTTGATCAAAATACCTAATAGATCTGTGGCATAACGCCAACATACAATAAAAAAAATCAAGCAAAGACTAAAACATTTGCAAGAAAAATAGAATCAAAAGTTATTCAATACACTCTCAAAGAAACAAGAAAGAATATCCACTTCTAACAGCGGAAACTTGTAGCCGATAACAAAGACCAAAGGAAATGCTTTGCACTGAGAGGCACAAACGTATTAAGAAACGAAGTGTTTACTACAGAATGCACTCGGAAGTGACATTTCAGCAGTTTAGAGGCAAAACATAGGCGTCACAGTGCCAGCTATTTTGCTTGACTTTTAGGAAAAAAAAGGTCTAAGTAAATATTTGCAGCAGCAATTCTTTGGATGATGCCATAAGCGCACACGAGAACACGATCAACAAAGAAACGGTACATATAATCGGTGTTACTGATACAAATTGATTGATTGATTGATTTAAAGTAACATGGGAATATATATACTCAAATTTTTTAGGAAAAAAAAGGTCTGAGAAAATACTTGCAACATCAATTCTTTGGATGATGCCATATGCGCACAGGAGAACACAATCAACAAAGAAATGGCACATATAATCGGTGTTACTGATACAAATTGATTGATTGATTTGAAGTAACATGGGAATATATATACTCATATAAAATGTATGATTCATGCATTTGTCTAAAAAAAATTGATTGATTGATTTAAAGTAACATGGGAATATATATACTCAAATAAAATGTATGATTCATGCATTTGTCTAAAAAACTTTAAAATATCTCAGTTTACCTTGTTTTCATATGGAAGGTGTAGGAAAATTCAGGAAAAGGGTGGTTTGGAGACAACATAAGATGGATTGATGATGTTGGCTGCAAAAATATCTACTGAGGCATAACATGCAAAGACGATAAAACGAATATATGTGGAATAATATGAGTATTCGATGTTAAAGAATTGACTGTGTAAACAGGAAAACTAAATAACGCCGATTAAATACTGAGCATTCCAAATGTTGTAACAATAAAAACATATATTTAGGAGGATGTGATTGTCCGTATTTGGGTTTGCAAGGAAAATAAAATAATGTCATTAACGTTTTATAATTGCATTATGATGCATTTATAACAGGTATTAAAATGGGTTCATAAATATCTACAGCGAATAGCGACTGAGAGAGCTGGCTTCATCATTAATGAAAAACCGGCAAAGTTTAGAGCTAAATCATTAGATGAACTACATATATTTCGTATAACGCAAGTAATAACTTCCAGAGCAGTAATAAATATATCATCTACCAGATAAGAATACGGAACACAACACTCTTAAGGATATAACCAAAGTCTTTGGATATAAACCTCGGTACCTGATCTTTGAGCAGTGACATGGCGGCATCGAAAAACGGGGATGAAAATTTCCGGAGAAAAATTGATACCTAAATAATAAAACTTCATAAAAATATCAATCAAGCTTTAAACATATAAATAAAAAGGAACGAATTTCACTTGGGGGAAAAATTCATTTTCCTTAGAAATGTATTACTCTTCATTGCTTCCAAGCTCAAAAGAGTAAATGACAAAGAAAGAGGATGATATTCTGAAAGCCATTAATAATGATCTAGTTGCTGCTTATAGTAAAAATTAAATCACGTGCCACAGAAGCCTATTGGCATTGCCAATTCAGATATACGCCAGGAGTATGGATAAGTATGATATACAGTGGAGATTCAAATTTTCACAGGATATGGCGTTTACAGTGAGTTGTTCACCTCGCTGTTCTCATGAAGTAACTGGTTTTCGGAAGAGAGTAATATAATATTTAAATGACCTACAAGAATATTAGTCTTCTTCCAAAACTAAAGACTGTGGAACGATTCAGTTGGCATCTCTCTCTCTCTCTCTCTCTCTCTCTCTCTCTCTCTTCACATGCTGGTATTCCGTTCTCTAGAATTCAGACAATGACAAAATCTAGCCGTACCCATAAACAGCCTGCAGAGAGAGAGAGAGAGAGAGAGAGAGAGAGAGAGAGAGAGAAACAACATTCACGGCACCATTTTCTAGCAAAAACAAAACTACCATATAACAATTGAAACTAAATGTTCAGCTGTATAAAACCATTGTATAATGAATACTAAACAATAGCTGGCTTTAAACTCATATCAACTGAACTTAGCCTGAAACTCTTTCTTTATCTCTGTTAACAAACGCGCCAAAGGAAAATGTCGCATTCTCCAAGCCCGCATCTTCGGGGCGACAATTGACAGTGGAGATGTTGCTTAATTCAAGTCTACTGGCTGCAAGTTCCTTTCCACAGAGTACAGTCACAAATAAACGGGGAATTTCATGGCAATAGCAACATATTTGCTTTTCACGTCTCTCTCTCTCTCTCTCTCTCTCTCTCTCTCTCTCTCACACACACACACACTTGGCCATAAGTCTTTTCACCTTCATTATTATTATTATTATTATTATTATTATTATTATTATTATTATTAATTGCTAGGCTACATCTGGTTGGAAAAGCACATTGCTATAAACCCAGGGGCTCCAACAGGGAAAATAGCCCAGTGGGGAAAGGAAACAAAGAAAAATAAAATAGTCTAAGAACAGTAACATTAAAATAAATATCTCCTATATAAACGATAAAAAAACTTTTAACAAAACAAGAGGAAGAGAAATAAGATAGAATAGTGTGCCCGAGTGTACCATCAAGCAAAAGAATGGTTTGCAGCAGAACGTCTTCAATCTATGGTTTTCAGTAACTATTTATAGGGTGAGTTTGCTATCTACTCCAAGCGCCAAGGATAATTAAGGGGCATTAATACTATAATAAATTTGTGTCTGGTTAATAGGCGTGGGGGGATATCGTGATGTTATTTTACATGACCAACGAATCATATGAAGTATTAATCTTCGGGATGAGGTTGTCAGTTCTATGCCCTTATTCATCAGAGTTACGACCCACAGTCTCCTAACTATCAGGTACATAATTTAATTTTGTTGTCCTCAAGGTCGCTCTGGGCTATAACGGAACCAAAACTCTTGTTTCTGACGCGAACGGTGTGGCTACCCTTGCCTTCTAGTCATAGTTTACACGTGTCTTAGTATATAAATATGTAAACTATCCCCTTGCCGTTAATCCTAAAGTTCAAGGATGAAAATTTTGCAATACATTGCATCAAAAGTTCCAGAAGAAAGCATTGCCAACAGCTGACGCCATAACGATGTTCCATTATTTAATTCCTTATATTTGTGGAATTTCAATCAACTATTTTCAAAAATCAAAAATATGCACATTAGCACCATATATATTGAAACAGACCAAAATATCCATTGGAATAAATATTATGCGCATGCGTCTTGTATCAAAAAGATCCTATGATCTCTGATAAGGCATCAGCATATTTACCGACAATAAAATCTATTCCGGAGAGCCATTGCACCATACAAAAACCCAAAACAAGCAATTTCACGGTACACACTCAAAGGGACAAGTCAGAGCGAAGCAAATGTTCTGCCATTTCTTCAACCTTCGCCGTATGTCCGGTTGTGGCAATATTAGCATAACAAGAATCCCTTGGCTCGACACTTCCCGGAAAGGTAAGAGAAATGCAAAATTGCTTAGTAATGGAAAGATGTTTTCTATGATGTTCAATTGAAATTTCCAACAACGATGTTCAGATCACTTTCTACCCTCGGGAATCAAGAATTGGCTACTAGCTAAAACAAAATACAATCTACTTACACTACTCTAGTAAATAAGAAAACAGATCGAAAAAACTCATATTTTAGAGAGAGAGAGAGAGAGAGAGAGAGAGAGAGAGAGAGAGAGAGAGAGAACTAACCTCTCCCCCTTTGATAACTCGTCCGTTCATCAGCTGAACGGGACCTGCCATCAGGACAAGGCCCAAATAGGGCGACGGTTGCCAGTCGATCGTGAGTGCCACTTTGCATTTTACGACGGCATCTTTTACACTACACCAGAGTTTTAAGGAGAGATATCGGGATGATAATGAGGCTGCATGAGGGTACGACCCTTGTCAACACATCGGTGGATGGGAGTGTAACCAACCGTGTGTCACACGATCGTACATAGTAACTACATTTCATTTTGTGTATATATTATGCTTGTATCTTCACTCTTCCCGCACACTAAAAAGAACCTGAATAAACATATATCTTTTTCTCACCTTTAATTGTTGACCGGTGTGGTATCAGTTGAACAGGAAATTTCCTGTTGCATTGAACCTGAAATAATGTATGTGTTTTTCTCACCGTTAACTGTTGACTGGTACGGTGTCGGTTGAACAAGAAAGCTCCTGTTGCATTGAGTTTTTTATATAAAGGCGAGTGTCTGTAATAAAGTTACTCAGTTGCTTTCATCCTGCCTTTGAGTCACAACCTTCTCTCGGCTTGTCACAGGAGTATTAAAATCTGCGGTGGTCTGATCGCAGGTCCCCGATTTGGACTTCATGGGGCACACTTGTCCAAGGCTTGATGCTAAAGATCTGAGCGGTAGCCAATGACACAGACATGTAACCTCACTCCCTCTAAATTCAACACCCATCTCTCTCTCTCTCTCTCTCTCTCTCTCTCTCTCTCTCTCTCTCTGATCTAACAAAAAGATTAATTTTACACAATAGTAAACATAGGGCTCGTACAATCTCTAAAACACACAATTATACATACATACACTCATATTTTATTAGTCTGTACGTAGACAGATAGATAGATATATACATCTGTGCCCAAACAAAAGGCCTGAAGCCAGACCTCTCTCTCTCTCTCTCTCTCTCTCTCTCTCTCTCTATATATATATATATATATATATAAACACGCATACTGTACATACACACACGTATATATATATATATATATATACTGTATATATATATATATATATGTATATTTATATATGTACACACACATATATATATATATATACACATATATATATACACACACACACATATATATATATATATATACAGATAAAACATCAAATTCTATTTTCTTCAAAAAATAATAGCTCACAATTTAAACATAATAAATCCTCCTTGCTTATTTGTAATAGAGTAAGTGTTAGCCAAATATGACACGTTATACACTTGATTCTCGTACTGTATATCAACCTAGTCTTATAAATGACACAAACGTCTAAGATAAAATGGTAATAAAAACAGCTCGATATACAACAAAATATTTCGACACATTAGAATTTTCAATAAATTTTGTAGCTGTTGCGCTGGTTTAGTTGATAAAAATTAATACAATTGCAATGTTGTTTAATAATAGCATATGTTTACTCCCTACATTAAAAAAAGCTATTCTTTAAAGGATTTGTGGATTAGAGATATACAGTCTAGCGCTGGGACCTGTGAGACCATTCAGCGTCCAAATAAATTTTGGTTAATCTCTAGTTGCACTATAAGGTAAAAGTTAGAAGAGATTAGCTCAGAAAAATGGAAGATAATGCTTACATTGCACCGCGAAACGTGGATTGACGGTACTCTAACTCCCTATGGAGTATTTTTCAAATGATATTGCACGGTTAGAAATCCACATCGACTCCCTGCAGGGTTTACACTTTTAAGGTAATAACCTTAGTTTCATGTAATTTGCATGGTTTTGAGGTAATTTTTAAGGAAGTGATATTTGTAAGGTCATTTCGGTTTTATTAGCTTCAAATTTAATGAAGTTAGAAAGTTTTAAGGTAATCCAAGGTAAAAACCTGCAGCATCTAAGGTAATGGCTACATGCTCAAGTTTAAACTCTGACTCCCTGTGGTATTTCCATGACAATTTACGTCTATATTCACACGATTTCATGGCAAGATTTGATTCTCAAGAGAACAGTAAACAAACTGGAGCAGTTGCAGCAGAAGTTAAATTATGAGAGAGAGAGAGAGAGAGAGAGAGAGAGAGAGAGAGAGAGAGAGAGTGTGTGTGTCTGTGTGTGTGTCTGTGTGTGTGTCAGCAATGATAGGCATATAAGTTTATATCTAAAGAATTGAGTTGTACTAAAATAATAAATTTTATAATCACATTTCTACGACAGAAGCTAAATTTGTACAATCATAAACGTTGCCTGTGAATTAAACATGTATTACATCAGAATGGACCCCAAAATACGAGTGAAGACTTGACAGAATTTATACACCCCATATAAATGTGAAAAACAAAAAATATATATATTTTTTCTTATGATTTTGCACACATTTGGAAAAATAAAAACGACACCAAAGAGAATTCAATATTGAATATCTTTCAATATTAGAACGAATTCCTGAATCCTGCATAAATTTAGAAAACTGTGAAATTTGATTTTTTCCACATTTATATAAAAAACAATGCAATTTACACGAACATAATTGCTTACTCAACACGAGGCCAAGAGCAATCTAGATTCGACCTACAATTCTTTCAATATTTGGCAGAACTCCTAAACCAAATATATATTCACAATAAAGGAAAAAAAAAATCATCGCATTTGTACAATTGCACTTTTTAATTTTCACAAATGTAAAAGTTCCCACAACAGCAGACCAGAAGCAATTAAGATCGACCCGGAAATCTGTAAATATTGCAAAGCATTCCTCAGCCACAAGTAAAAACATATTCTGGCACTCTTCAAGACAGCTGGGATGAAGATGACGATGACACTGAGTAGGCCACACCTGTGTCCCAGGTGAGAGATCTTTACAGTCAGCTAAATTTTCATCCGATTCGTGTTTTTTTTTTTCATTATTGTTATTCCTTTCAATAGGTTTATTTGGGTGATTTAGCTGGCATAGTCAGCAACAACTCTGTCCCTCACTCTCAAATTACCTTGATGATTATATCTATTCATTTGCGTATCCAGCTTAAATTGTAGTCATTTACATGCATTGCTTTATCTCTTGTCTATTTCCCAAATAAACACTTTATTCTAGAATCCACAATTTTACCGTCTCTTTCTTTTGTTTGCTTCATTAATAAAAGTTTTATAATAAAAATCTCTTATACATTTCATGGATTACTGGGGATCCCATACTAAACCATAATTTACAAGCTGAGGTGAACAAAAAAATAACTATAATGTACTTTCTAATATCACCGGGGTTTAACAAACAGTTTTCTTAATATTTATATTATTTCCGGGTAGAGAGCCCTTCATTCTATGGCTTCATGAGATTACATTTATCCTCTGCAACCAGTTTGCATATTCAAAGACTATTATAAAATTTCACTATAGTGTTGAGTCTCCTACTTATTTTTCACTCAACGAAAGTTATTAAGGAAATATCCTGCATCCTAAACAATTCCATTATTTATAATAACAACTTATTTAGTAGAAGGGAAAAAATTCCTGAAAGCTCCAGATAAATCATAAAAGAACGAGACTGATTGACTGATTTTGAGTTTTCTGGCATCCTGACACCGTTGGTCATTGACGCCGATATCGTTTGTTATAATAAAGAATAAAAGAAATTCAATTTAAAACCATGAAAGGGATGTCCTTTTAAAAGTTAAATACCTTTCAGAAGACCTGCTTCTGAAACACAATCTAAAAATACTGCTAGCATAGTACAAATATAAAGAGCAATCATAAAGCAAAATGTAATATTCATGACAAGATTTGAGTACCCCATAAGAAGGATTCGCCTTTGAAAAGTTATTCACGTAAATCACCAACCTCAATAGGATTCTGATCAATCTATCGATCTGTATCGTTTGCGAAAGTACTTACTGAACGCCATTCAATCCACAGCACATCAATCAAACTGATAGCAGATACAGAGAAGGGAAAAGGAGCTAAGTAATATCGCTATACTATGAAAAATCTCTAGTATTTTTTTTATTAAGTCATACAAATGTCATAAAATTAAATAA
>NC_090761.1:53674106-53679106 GCF_036898095.1 Palaemon carinicauda | reverse complement strand
TCGGCGGTTTCTTTTTGTTTTCGATCATGAAATATACGACATCATTAACATGTCGGTGAGATGGTGAGATAGGAGTGTATAGGGTGGGGAGGGACAGAGTCCAATACCATACATGGCAGGGGCATCATGACCTTGTTCCCTCATGCCCTACCCAGAGAGGTCTGATTAAGTCGAGGCATTAATATCAAAAGAGGTCGTAGAAGACAGGGCCAACAAACCCCTGCTACCGACCGTCGTATCAAGAGCTTATGGCAGCATCCGGCCCTCTCTGAGATGCAAGACCTGTTACTACAGTTATTACGCTGTATCTTCCTGCCACGCTCTCCATCTCACGTGTCTATATTTCACGGCATTAAGACTATAATTATCTGTTACACTGACGTCAAAGGTTGAAAGGTTCGTCGGTCCGTTTTCTGTACGTTGTGTCCGTTTTCTTTCAACTTCTATTTAAATCTTCGTCTATAGAATGCACAATAGATCGTAGATATCACATACACATCATTATCTACCTAAAGCTTTATACAATAAGGATATATATTTGTAATGTTTTACTTACAGTTTTTGGTCGGGCGATTGGTTATGAAAACCGATATTTTAATGGAATTAAAATTAAATGCTGAAGACACTAATAAAGGGAAAATTACTAAAAATCAATCATTTCAAAAATTAGATACATGCAATTTAATTTTCAAGAAAATATCAAAATCATATATAAAAGAAAATAAAAAAAATTTAAAGGATTGTCAATTGGATCAATAATGAACGTGCAGAGAGAAAACACGCCAAAATTTCCCCCGTTTGAACTTGAAGATATACAATACTTATTGGAAATATGATAATTCAGAAGAAAATGTAATAAAAAAATAAAAACCCACTATCAGTAAAATTAATCAATCTAAGAGAGAACAAATTATGAAACCTATCTGGAATAAACACCTCGAGAAAATGGAAGCAATACAAAATAAGCAATTATTCATTTCATATAAAGTTCCTTTTCTTCAGAGATTAGAAATTGGTACAGACACTTATGACGAAAAAAAAAATGACACAAAGTGAATCTTCAACTTTCACTCACATCCTCATTCCACGGCATTTAAAAAGATATTTCTTACACATTAACCTCTCTCTCTCTCTCTCTCTCTCCTCTCTCTCTCTCTCTCTCTCTCTCTCTCCTCTCTCTCTCTCTCTCTCTCTCCTGATTTTCTTTTACTATTGCTGCCATTGTTGTCGTTGTTGTAATAAAACATAGTAATAATAATAATAGTAATAGTAATAGTAATAATAATAATAATTACCATTTTAGCTTAAAATTAAACTACACTGCAGCATAAATTGATGAAAAAAAAAGGGAAAATAATTTTGTCATCCTGACTTTTATTCAGAATCCTGCGAATAACAGGAAAAATCTAAAAACATAAATTTATAAGTATCACAAACGACAGAATTGACTATTTTACGTAGGTTCAAATGTGACCAATCTTTACCTCGACATATTTTGGCTATCGGCCCGAGAAGTTGAACAGTTGAAAAGTTTGCTTGCGAGAAACGTCGATGAATGGGATTGTCCATACGAACTTGAATATTTTCTTCTACAGAAATAAAAACAATTCCTAACAACAGAAAATTTAACTTTCGAACACTTGACACACAGACTGTTTACAAGTTTAAATGATGTAAGTATTTAAAGGTATTTAAGTTGAAATTATAAGACATTCGCTATTCCAAACCAATTATGATATGACATATGTTAATCATATAAGATCACCCATAATATATAACTGACAATCGAAAAAACGCAATGGCGCTCGTGATGAAGACCACCCATCTATAAAACCAGGATGTTAATGATGATTTATAATTATCTGGCATCATAACATCCGTGGTCCTTGATGTGGATGTTAATGAGGATTCTGTTTACATACTGAATATATTTTTCTAATCTAAGATCAAAACTAACGTTTTAAAATAAAAAATTGTGTAGGAATAGGAAAGGGGCTAACCCCCAAAGTGATAGACCTTTGGAAGAGGTGTGGAAATTCCGGGAAAACAGAGGCAGGAAGAGGATTCCAAACTCCAAAAGGAAAGAAACGGTAACTATTAACAAACGCAATCGATTTAAATCACACTCATGTTAAACAGGTCGTCTGGATGAGAGGGAGTGGCGAAGAATAAATCTAATCCAAATCAAAACCGAGGCATGAAGAGGTAGGGACAAAAAATAAATATAATCCAAAATAGTTCGAGGACCCAAGTACGTTTTCTCTCTTCTTGACATCAGGATCATAATGAAATCTAAGACAAACATGAATTATGTGCTCTATTTTATGCCTGGCAATTATGAAAAATAATGGAGTAATCATAAAACAGCAAATTTTAGACAAATCATTAATATACTCTTTTTATTCTTATAACATTGACGACATTATGGTTGAGGTTATCTCTTAAACTGTAGCCTCATCTATATGCTTGAAGTATGAGATAACATAAGTGCAAAGGAAAAAATGTCATGTTTAAACACCATAATCTCCACAAAAATAGCCTTCGGAGATCGCCTCGAGTGAGTGATTCCCTCTCCACAAAAACCACATTCCTATCTCCTTAAAGATCCAATAAATTGATGCCTGTACTGATATCCGCATTTTTAAGAGTTTAATATTAAAATCTAAAAATAATTTCTTGCATAATCTTTTTTAATATATTCTGACAAATTAAATTTATTTAAATTTCTAATCGTGATGCACATCACAAAATTAATAAATATGCAAAATAAAATATGCGAATTAAGAGGTGAATGGCACAGTGTGTATAGTAAGTTCAACGTGTTGTAAATTAGCCATCTTCCTATGTACTTGATGCTTATCAATCAGTTTTGGTGGTTGATGAGGTAACGTCCCTGACTGGTGAACGCCAGATTGGGGTTCTAGTCCCGCTCAAACTCGTAAGTTACTTTGGTCGCTGCAACCTCACCATCCTTGTGAGCTAAGGATTGGAGGTTTGTGGGAGCCTATAGGTCTATATGCTGAGTCATCAGCAGCCATTGCCTGGCCCTCCTTAGTTCTAGCTTAGTTGGAGAGGGGGCTTGGGCGCTGATCATGTGTATATATGATTAGGGCATTGTCCTGCTTGATAGGGCAATGTCACTGTCCTTTGCCTCTGCCATTCATGCTATGGAAATTTTCTTTATGGAGTTTTCATTCTTGATTCACTAAGCAACAAAATCGACGTGTAATCACTATCTTGATTTTTTTTCTATAAACCTAATTGATTTTAAGAAATCGTCTTATAGTTGAAAGTAAAATATAAAGACGTCAAAAGACCTATTACCCAACAAGATGCCGGAGAACCTCTCCTTATATAACCCCAGGTACTTTCAGTTTGCCTGTCTGTAATTTTAGAACGTATTCTTGGAAGTGGTGCAACTAGAGTATCCGATCTGCCACTTTTTCTAAGAACTGAGGCCACCTTACGGTGTTCTGCAAGCTGAATATTACTTTCGAGGGGCCAATATCCTCAATTCAAGTTCTGTAAATAGAGTGCATCACTGTACAGATAAAAGCAGGAATTCCTGACACACCTCACTTTAAGGAAATGTACCCCCTCACACCCTTACTGTGCGACAACTAACCAAACAGACACTGTGTAGGGAGAGATGGCAGGTTGGGCTAAATAACGGAACTCGCCTAGCAATTAGGGTGTTACAGAGTGCATTTTCTCCGAGCGAGGTATACTAGGAATTCTTGTGTCCAACTGTACCCTATGCATATTACAGATTGGATTTATTAATTTGTTGCATACGACCCGGCGCTGGGGCCTGGGAAGTCACTCAGTGTCAATGTGCAATTGGAGTAAATATTAAGAGGTTCGATAGCAAGTTGAAAAAAAAGGGAAGCCGAAATAGAAATACAATATAAAGGCCACAACTATATTTGATACAATATCTTGAAATTTGAACACTGAAATAAAAGACATTCAAAGGATAATCTCCAATAACTCCATAACCCATCAAAATTTCAATACCAAGTCCTCTATAAGGGTTATCGACAGTTTTTTATCGGAATGTTTTCACTTTTTTTTTTTATTCCATTTTTCAAATGCGACCCCTGGGAATTTTTTCTAGAAGGATTTTGTTTCGTTATACTCTATTTTCAGTTTTAAACATAGAATTTTTGTATATAAAACTCCCTTTATATTTATCCCCCTTTTTAAGTGAGGTTAAAAATCTTTCTTGAAAGATTTTCTTCTCCATTATTCTATTTTCCTTTCGCAGTTACGGCCTTTTAGGAGCCAAATGTATTTTTCGAAAAGTTTTTTTACTTATAAATTTTTATGAGGTCAAAGAATTTTTGCCAGGAACTTCATCACTTTCATTTCCTTTATAAGTGGGGGTCATAATGCCTTCAGTTTTAGAAGAACTACGCATATTTCCTTTAAATCAATCCTTACAGTTAAGGTCACAAGAGTGCATATAGTTCCACGTATACCTCAACCTTTCCATCGTTCAAGATTAATCTACCGTGACAGCAGACAGGCATTGATCCGTTAACTAAAACAACCCAACTCTGTTAATCATTGTTTTTTTTCTTTTTTTAGCTGCAAATTCATGAAAGAACAAGGAGGCAAAAAATAAGACTTCTTGATGCATCTGGTAGCATTATTTGAGTAGGCGCCAATATAACACTTGATCGAGAGAGAGAGAGAGAGAGAGAGAGAGAGAGAGAGAGAGAGAGAGAGATTTACAGTTGCTAAGTAATCCTTAAAATTCTTTTGAGTTTTAGCTCTCTTGAGTGACGTCATCAAGAGACGTTGGAGGGCTTACGTTACGGATGTGTGTGTGTGAGTGCGTTCGAAAGCATGTCCTCTCAATCTATTTTTAGATCTGCTTTATTCACTAACTATAAAAAAAAGCTATTCGTGCTTCATAATTCAAGGTGATAATAATTTAATTATGAATCTAAAATGAAATGAAGTTATAAATAACAAATTACACGAAACCAATCTGG
>NC_090761.1:53672228-53673606 GCF_036898095.1 Palaemon carinicauda | reverse complement strand
AAGCTGTTTGGTTTAAACATGGCAGAATCGTTACAGCGAAGAATTTGGAACATCCCAAATGAAAACGGACAGGCGAGCAATTAGAAGCAGTAATCGGGAGTCCTTTTAGGATCTCATTACCAGGGCCTCGTGGCACCTCGACGCCGGTGTTATCTCTTTTAAGGAGCGCCATGAGATAAGGATCAAAGATCGGCAGATAAATAAAAGAGAAGACGGTGCGACGAGTCACTCGAAAAGTTTCTGACCAAAAGAGGACATTACGGCTCAGGGACTCTGGGACTGTTCAGTACTTCTCAGTCGTCACGTTCATCAAAAAAATTTTCTTTTTGTTTTTATTGTTTTTTTTCTTTTCAAGATAGATAAGAAGATACTGTTTTCATCCGTTTTCTTTTCTTTCTTATTATGTTATCATTATTACCGTGACAGGTCTTTTAACATTATCTTTAAAAGTTTCGAAAAGATCTCAGAGATTTATTAGATTAACTCAAGATCACCTGTCTGAGATGAATCAGATTCTCTCTCTCTCTCTCTCTCTCTCTCTCTCTCTCTCTCTCTCTCAAAATACAACTGCATTCCATTCTCCTGTTCTGGCTAGTAATGCGGCAACATTGTTGTGAGGTAATAAAGATACTTGGACTGAGGAAATTTGCACCTAGCTCACCAGTACACTATTCTGTATACATATGAAAGCAAGGAAATGAACGTGTCATCTCAAGAACCACAAGGTTAACGACAAAACGTACTCGTAATATATATATATAAAAGGAGACAAAGTAATTCCATGGAAACTGAAAATAACTCCTTCAAGGTAAAATTAAAAAGAATAATTCTACTACTTCGGTAAAACAAAATAATAACAGATTTAAAATACAAACGAATAACACAATTATATCATTCCAGTTGAACAATTCATCACTTGCAGATTGTCAGTACAACCAATGTCAACAAGAATATAAACTAGTAAGAAAAATGCAACTATTCCGGAAGAACAAAGGCATTACTTGCAGGCTGCAACTCGCTCCAATGTCAGTTTGAATATAAAACGAACACTAATAATAGTACCGCCTCAGTAAAAGCTGGGTTTCTCAATCAAGCCTCTTTAATTGACCATCCTTTTTACTGGGGAATACAAATGCTCTCACAGCACCGACGGTCTCTTTACGAATGATACTTCAAACTACAATGGAACTGGTTAGGTTCTCACGACTCGGAATTCCGTAGTCGCCAGTATTCGATACATCATGAAAATCTCCATTAAGATAAGATCCCAATGTTTAAAAGGGTTGATAAGAATACACTAAGGAAACGAGATGATATCTTTAAGTAATTCCAAAAATGTAATTTGAAATATTTAGTGAGAGAGAGAGAGAGAGAGAGA
>NC_090761.1:53657228-53667228 GCF_036898095.1 Palaemon carinicauda | reverse complement strand
CACACTCGCATTCTAAAGTAAAAATAAAAGTCTACTTATCAGAAATAAAATGAAGCCATAAAGCTTGGTTTTGGGGGAAAACCCATAAAGATTGAATTGATATTACAATTGTCATAAGTTACTGGTGAAATTATTTTCTTATCCAATTCATAAGTAATTTTGGAAATTATTAATTTCCATTATCAAAATGAATAAATGTTGGTCCATCCGCTATTTGAATTTTGGAAGAAATGGAAAACTGTATGAGGATTAAAAGGACTTGATCACGCTGAAAATGAACGCAATTTACTTGTTATTTCAATAGTTATAAAACAGAATGCTAAATTCACGTTCATGACAGCTATATATGTTAAATTATACAAGTGGCTATATTATATCAATGTTACCAAAGATTTAGACTTCAATTAAAGAGTATGAAAGAATAGCATCATCAATACCAACTAGCAATATCCATTACCACGGTTGGTTTAACATCTGAAAAGTTTCTGAGTAACTTCACCAAAAGAAAAGAATATCATAGATTGACCTAATCCTCATAAGAACCAACGACGTGTCTTGGGCAACCGAGAACCTCATGAAGCAGGAGCATACAAAGACTGACTAAAGCCCACACACACAAGAGTACATCGTGACCACACACTATAGAAGGTGCAGTACTGACCCAGGTGGCGTGGCTCTTATATACCTTAGGAAGAGTCGAGGCACTCCCTAGGGGAGGAGGAGTAATCGACGCTTTATGGGGCGACGATGGCTGAGAGACGCAGGTCCCTCGAAAACCATCTCGCCCCTGCCCTATTCCAATGCTGCTACTCCCTCCTCCCGTAGGAGGCCAAGTCAGAGGGGTCCCACTCGGGTCGGGTTCTGGAGTTATAGTAGGCACCCAGCGGGAGTGGAAGTCGTCGGGTTCTTGAACCCAGAACCCTTTGCTATGGGGCGCCCGTGGACTGGCCGACGACCCCCGCTGGGAAGGCCCGACGTAGGGCAAATTGCTAAAGCCATTGCTGCTGCTGCTGTTGAGATTTGGAATACTAGTGCTGTTGTTGTGGGTCAATCGGCGGTTCCGCAGGCTATTGCTCAAGTTATTGCTTATGTTGGCATTGGCCAAGTTGCTGGTTGACCCTCCACCAACGGTACCGTCCCTGACCCAACCGCCGTTGGGATCCCGTGACCAGCCTTTCCTTCGATCCAGATCCATGTCTCTGGGGCCATAACCCTTGTGGTTAGCACTGACACCGGCCCCCGCTGATGCGGGAGGAACTCCCATTCTCAGTGCCCCCTCCGCCCCCGCCCCTTCCGTTGCGGTAAGGGAACATCAACAACGGCCTCGTCTGGGGGCACGGGCGTTCATGGAACCCGGAGGGCGAGACTCAGGAAGCCTTTATTCTTTTTGATCCCACGAAATGAATTACACTTATTGCTAATATGCCACTTGTTATACACACCACTCAATCACATATATTCGATCTCATTCAATACTCTGTTTTCTATATTACGACAAGTATGGTGTTTAGTCATTACAATAGATTTCATCTATGTATTTATGATTGACATGATTTGCACAATTACAATTTTAACATCACTTACACAATAATTAGGTTCACGTGGTATTCATCGTAAGTTGCATATATCATTTAAACCCTAAAAAGAAAAACAAAAATACTTATTAGGTTATTTTACATATTTTTTTTTTTAAACTCAAACGAATAACAATGAAATATATATCTCTAATCAAGGTTACTATTTACGGGACAATTTGTATAACCCAATACTTAATTAAACTTTAATTTTCAATTTTATTTTCGTGATCATAAAATTTACTTTAGTGTCCTTGTGAGTATCTTTCGCAAAGGCTTAAACAATATGAAATTTATAATCGCGTCCTTGTGAATATCTTTAAATGTCTGAAGCCCATCTTGAATTCCAGACAAAAACGTCAAAGTGTATTCCTTATCTTCACGCAAACCCAAAAGCTTCCCTTCAGAAGGACGCAAAGTATGCCCTTCTAAGGAGACGTCGAGTACCGCGTCGCAGGGAGAAGAGGAATTAGAGGGTACCGGGTATTACCGGCATGGAGGAATACACATTCAGTAAGTAATTTATCTTGACAATCTGCACATGGGAAATTATTGGCGGTATATTCAAAATTTATAGTAGCATCAGTAGCATGATCCTGAATAGGCATTGACAGGGAAGCTCTCGTGTGTTCGTGCGCGTGTAGTACGTGGTGAGCTGAGAGAGAGAGAGAGAGAGAGAGAGAGAGAGAGAGAGAGAGCGTGTGTGTCTGTCTGTGTGGTAAGAGCTGTTTCCGAGAGAGGTACTGAATAAGGTGCTGTGGCCCATTTGGGAGGCCAACACCATCACCACTAGATCTCTCCTCCTCCCTTGGCTGGGATCCACACTTCTCCATTCCTCCTTCTCCTCCTCCTCCTCCTCCGGAATCATCGCCTCCCCATAACACCAACAATAACCCCACTTCATCCACGTTGGTTGCCCATTCGACACAGTCTCTGTAAAGTGTTCCTTCCTCCAAAAGTCAAATGAGAAATATTCCTCAAATCACTATCGTTTTACCTTGTTCCGGATTTGGATGCAACTAACATTTTCACATTCATTCACTGTCAAGAAATAATCACAGTCATTTTAAGACGATAATTCACAAGTTCTTGAATTCAGTATCAACAAGGAAGTTCAGTCCATGCAAACTTTCACTCTTCATCGTAGTAAATAAACAAATATATAAATGCTTTTTTTTTTTTTTATTATGTAGAGCCATTACCCAACACTATATTTTTCGGCACAGTCTCTGCACACAGGCACCAGCCCAGTTACCCTAAATTTACTTGTGTGTGTACGTCCGTGCGTGCACAAGCAAAAGAAAAGCACATTTCTCAATTCTCACACGGATCACGCCACAACAATCTTGTGATTCCGATAACAGGCATCTTTTCGAGTTAATCAAACTTGTTTATTATCATTAATTTATCATATTTTCTGTCACATTCAGGTTTTACATATATACAAACTTATATATTAAGAATATCAACATTACTAAAAAGATAAACACAATATCCAAATCACTCGTTTTCGATCGAGGCGCGAAACGGAGAAAAACAGTTTGTCGGAGACAGGGACGAGCGTGAGAGCAAAAGCGGCCAGGTGATGTTCAAAGGTGCGCGCACACTCCCCAACCCAGAACCTCCTCCGCCAGCAACAACTAAACCTCAACTGGGGTACCTTACTCTCAACTGCCTGTCTACCAGACACAACCCCTTGCCAACTCTTCCCAGCCAGCACTCGCAACACTCGTTGGCTACCTTCTGTCTAAGACACCGATGCCATCGTTTCTTTTTTATCGTCTTTTCTCCGACTTGACGCTGCGTTGCTGTTTTCCCTGCACCAGAGGTCTTTGCCTGATGAATGCACTCCTCAAAAACATAGAAGAAAATATATTCGGGTGTCTCAGTATGCTGCTCGAGTAAGAGTAGAGCACAGACTGATATAATCCGGTTGAAACTTCCAGATTGCTCTATACCTTTCTCGTGGCTCCGGTGCCCCGTGAAAGAAACACATGGGTGAAATACATCTAGTGTGAGTAAAAGCTTGGGTGCTTCTTCAGAGGAACTGTTGGTACTTAAATCCGATACAAAGAGAAATCGCATGTATTAAAAACAGTTTCAAAGAGAAACTGCAGACATTCTATTCTATTTGAAAGGTAGAAATGTACTCGTTTAGGCAAAGTTTTGTATCACCATTAAATTTCTTTGATTTTTTTTTTCTAGTAAATTAACAAGCAAAATCTTGTTAATAGATTAAAATGCATAAAGCATAGGGAAATCTCGGTAACATTCATTCTCATTCAAAACTGAGATATAGATATTGTTGAGATTTTAGAAGTTTAGTAAGAGTAGAAGAAACGTAGAAAAGTGTAGATTTTATTTGGCACCTGGCATTGATACAACACTTTTATGTTATATATTTCATATATGAGTTGTGCAAAAAAATCCTGCCCAATAAAATATTACAACAGGAAAATAAATATCTGAAACATTGATATTTATCACTTACGAAGCATAGCAGGCAATAAATCTAAGCCA
Organism: Palaemon carinicauda; assembly: GCF_036898095.1. Classification (NCBI taxonomy): domain Eukaryota; kingdom Metazoa; phylum Arthropoda; class Malacostraca; order Decapoda; family Palaemonidae; genus Palaemon; species Palaemon carinicauda. The sequence goes on along the minus strand of NC_090761.1, from coordinate 53,663,134 downwards.
TATTTACACATTTAATTTCCACTCTTAACTTGACTAATATCAAAGATATACTGCCAAAAATGAATGACCTATATGTTTTCATTGAAGAATTAGAAATTGTAACTCTTTCCGTATTACTTGCGTGAATACTCTTAATATTATAAAGCGGTGACATTACATTAAAAAGACCCGTATCTTTGCCTTTGACTCTTTATTTATATGCATAGGTACATAATTATCTGGGGCAATTACGGACAAGAAAATCCAAAATTCTCTGAGTACGGGGTGATTACAGACATGAAAATCGAAAATATTCTGAGTATAGGGCAATTGCAAACAAGAAAATCCAAAATTCTCTGAGTGCAGAACCATTTGCAGACAAGAAAATCGAAAATTTTCTGAGTACGGAGCGATTGCAAACACGAAGATCCAAAATTCTCTGAGTAGGGGGCAATTGCGGACAAGAAAATCGAAAATTTTCTGAGTATGGGCCAATTGCAGACAAGAAAATCGAAAATTTTCTGAATATGGGGCGATTGCTAACAAGAAAATCCAAAATTCTCTGAGTATGGGGCGATTGCGGACAAGAAAATCCAAAATTCTCTGAGTACGGGGGCGATTGCGAACAAGAAAATCCAAAATTCTCTGAGTATGGGGCGATTGCGGACAAGAAAATCCAAAATTCTCTGAGTACAGGGCGATTGCGAACAAGAAAATCCAAAATTCTCTGAGTATGGGGCGATTGCGGACAAGAAAATCCAAAATTCTCTGAGTACGGGGCGATTGTGAACAAGAAAATCCAAAATTCCCTGAGTACAGGGCGATTGCGGACAAGAAAATCCAAAATTCTCTGAGTATGGGGCGATTGGGGACAAGAAAATCCAAAATTCTCTGAGTACGGGGCGATTGCGAACAAGAAAATCCAAAATTCCCTGAGTACAGGGCGATTGCGGACAAGAAAATCCAATTTTCTGCGTACGGGGGGGGGGGGGGTTGTGGAAAAAAAAATCCAATATTATCTGAGTACGGGTCGATTGCAGAAAAGAAAATAAAAAATTCTCTGAGTACGGGACGATTGCGGAAAAGATAATCGAAAATTCTCTGATTGCGAAAGAGAAAATCGAAAATTTTCTGATTATGGGGCGTTTGCTGAAAAGAAAATCCAAAATTCTCTCAGTACGGAGGGATTGCGAACAAGAAAATACAAAATTCTCTGGGTATGGGGGATTGCGAACAAGAAAATCCAAAATTCTCTGAGTACGGAACGATTGCAGACAAGAAAATCAGAATTTATCTGGGTACGGGGACGATTGCAAACAAGAAAATCCAAATTCTCTAAGTTTGGGGCGATTGCGGACAAAAACATCCAAATTCTCTGAGTACAGGGCAATTGCAGACAAGAACATCCAAAATTCTCTAAGTTCTTGGCGATTGCGGACAAGAAAATACAAAATTCTCTGAGCACCCGGCGATTATGTACAAAAAAAATCCAAAATTCTCAGAGTACGGGGCCATTGCGGACATGAAAATCCAAAATACTCTGAGTATGGGGCGACTGCAGACATGAAAATCCAAAATACTCTGAGTATGGGGCGATTGCAGACATGAAAATCCAAAATACTCTGAGTATGGGGCGATTGCAGACATGAAAATCCAAAATACTCTGAGTATGGGGCGATTGCAGACATGAAAATCCAAAATACTCTGAGTATGGGGCGATTGCAGACATGAAAATCCAAAATACTCTGAGTATGGGGCGATTGCAGACATGAAAATCCAAAATACTCTGAGTATGGGGCGATTGCAGACATGAAAATCCAAAATACTCTGAGTATGGGGCAATTGAAGACAAGAAAATAAAAAATTCTCCGAGTTCGGGGCGATTACGGACAAGAAAATACAAAATTTTCTGGGTACGGGCGGTTGTGGACAAGAAAATCAAACAATCTTAAAATAAATTTCCTTGCTGATGAAAACAACTCAAGATGAATTGAACTAAAACAATAATAATAATGAGGAGAAGGAAAATAATAATCAAAATTAAGTCATTAATAAAGTTTAACGTATATAATAATAATACTATTAACAATGATAATAATAAATTCAACTTAAATAAGTTGTCATTTGATTTCAATAACTTTTTTGAAATCAAAGTGGTAACACTTTATTTATAGGTCTATTGAAAACGGATACTTGAAAAATCTAAGTTCTTTAAGATTTGGTTCAATAGAGAGAGAGAGAGAGAGAGAGAGAGAGAGAGAGAGAGAGAGAGAGAGAGAGAGAGAGAGAGAGAGAGAGAGAGAGAGAGAGAGGGGTCCCTTCACTGAAGAACTTATCGCCACAAGGACACTTGTAAAATAAAGTTTTTAAGAATTGGGTTAATAATAAACGAGAGAGAGAGAGAGAGAGAGAGAGAGAGAGAGAGAGAGAGAGAGAGAGAGAGAGAGAGAGAGAGAGAGAGAGAGGTCCCTTCACTGAAGAACTTATCGCCACAAGGACACTTGTAAAATAAAGTTTTTAAGAATTGGGTTAATAATAAACTAGAGAGAGAGAGAGAGAGAGAGAGAGAGAGAGAGAGAGAGAGAGAGAGAGAGAGAGAGAGAGAGAGAGAGAGAGAGAGTTGAGTAGACGAGTCTCAATGAAGAATTACAAAGAACAATTGATCAAAATGTTGCTTTCGTTCCGTAAAATAATTCAACGGCGTATTTCTATCACAACAGTTCACATATGAAAAAGGAAAATATTCTCAATGTGTTTGTTTTATTATGTAAATTAGCAGCAGTCAATCATTAGTTTAAATCGGACTGATTACTTTCAATTAAAGCAACATCAAGGGTATTCTATTGCTTTGCGATTTTTATATTAGGTATTATCAATGTATAAAGAAAAAGAAAACAATTATTTACATAAAAGATTGCAAGATAAATCCTGAAATTGGGATAAAAAGCAAAAATAAATACGAAGTTAGGTCAATACAAACATATATTATGTAAGATGTTGCGTCAATAATAAAAATACAAATATTTGATTAATTTGTAATTCTATAAAAATATGATGATCATGATATGCGTTCCTTCATTAAATTTGCACTCTTTGGCAAACAATATGATTTGCATAAAATAACTAATTATAAAGAAAATAAAAATGAATACATGATAGTTCGGTGTTTCAATATGACATATCCAAGAATTTCGTGCTCAGATATCATTATTCATATAGACAACAATAAAAGTAGAAATGGAAAGTAAACTTGCATTGGAGTATTACTGAAGAATTTGTTATAAACCTATAAAAGGAATTCAGTGGAATACAAATATGTGTTTAAAAATTTGTTAAACCAACCGAAGAGCCTCAAACAGACGTGAAATCTCTCTCTCTCTCTCTCTCCTCTCTCTCTCTCTCTCTCTCTCTCTCTCTCTCTCTCTCTCTCTCTCTCTAAAAGATTTGATTGGAGTTGAAACTTTAGTCTTGTAAAGGACACCCGATATTATTTAAAAGACAAAAGTACTAACTCCAATCAAGTCTTTTCAATTTTCCTATAGGGGTTATAATGCATAAGTGTTTGTGTGTGTGTGTATATATATATATATATATATATATATATATATATATATATATATATATATATATATATATATATATATATATATAAAGCAAAATACTTGTTTGGTTCAAAGCTCTCATGAAGACAGAGTAATGTGCGAAAAAGAAAATAATCAAGAGCTATAGCAAATAGGGTTATTTATTCAATGTTCCCTTGAACGTAAGCACTGTTCATATAGAGGCATTTCTCTATTCTTGATAGGCAAATGTAATATAATTGTGAAACATTAACAAATAAATAAAGCAACGAAAATAAACTAATGATGAAAGCAATAAATCCAAAAGTAGACCTGGAAGCAAACCCTAACAAAATGTATAAATCTCAACTCAGGTGTAACTGTAAATATAATTTTTGCTAATCACGTAGCAGGTACGCTTTGAGCTCTTACTTACAAACACTTACACTTATACAAGTACCTAGTCACTTATCCCTTTAATCTCTAATCTCTTTTTACTTATCCCTTATCTCTTTAATCTCTAATCTCGTTTTACTATCATCCTTATTGTACTGTCAACAGCTCACCCCTTAAAAGTCATAAATACTTGGAAATTACAATTGGTAATACAGTCACCATTCCAAATATCTTAATTTGCTAACTTAAATAAATGACTATATGTAATCTTAACGTTTATTCTTCGAACACTGACTCGTCTACGGCTATCAAGCCTTGAAAGTCCTTGGCATTTATATAGAAAACTAATACCAATACCTATGAAAACAGGAGATCCATATTCAATGACCATACGTTACAGCTGCCTGCTATTTAGCTTTCGTGTTATGTAAGCGGCGCGGCCTTGGCTATAAATAATAATGTCACACGGAAGGAGATGTAGATGATGACACACATATACAGAGACATATTCAACGAAAAAAAATACTAAGCGGATACTGCCAAACTCTAGATGTATTTATTGATGTAAATTTGTAATGGCGTTAAGTAGGGTTTATTTTCATTCATTTTGAAATAATAATCTTGAAGCACTATGTGAGATTGATAATCATGTCATTTAAGATAATAGTTAAATATGGAATAAAAATACGAGAACAAAACAAGGAAATGATAAACTCATGTTACAATTCAAACATTTGTAGCTTAAATAAGAGGACAAACAATTCAAATGTATCAGTATAATGATGTGTGTAAAATACTTACAGGCAGATTAAAACTGGTTGATCAAATTCAATCCGTAAACTGGTTTTACAATAATAGCAGTAACACTCACTCACCTGTAAAAAAGACGGGAAAAAGACATTGGTAACGATTTTTTACTTTTAGAAATTGAATTCACATCAAAAGACCTTGGACAAAAGATGAGAGATGTCCCATAGTTTTTAACTAAAAAAAATACATTTCATATAACAAAAAAAAAAAGTTTATCAATTTCATCAAACGGTAAAAGCTGATAATTATTTATACTCGCAATCTAATGAAAACAAAGTTCAAACACCGTACAAATGATATCCAATGTATAGCTGTAGGTCAGCTAGATCAGCATAACCAGTTCCCAGAGAGAGAGAGAGAGAGAGAGAGAGAGAGAGAGAGAGAGAGAGAGAGAGAGAGAGAGAGAGAGAGAAATAAAATATATAACCTAATGCGATGAACATATAACCTTAATGAAGCAAGCCTCACCTCATTGGAATGATACCATCTTTAAGATACATAATCTATACTTGTATATTGTGTATTATCTCTCTCTCTCTCTCTCTCTCTCTCTCTCTCTCTCTCTCTCTCTCTCTCTCTTTCTCTCTTCTATATATTACACACAACAGTCAACTAATTACCATGAATTACAATATAAATAGACTCAAATGTATTTTGATATCATTTCTGAAAATTAAATCAATAAAGTGAATTTCTGAATCCACATTATGAAATATATATTAGGATATAGTTTATATTCCAGAAGAGAAAGTATATCATATCCAATAAACAACAGAAAGAATACTTCAAGATAAAGACAGATGAACAATAGTCACTGCATATTTGGACGTAAGTTTAAAAATAAAAATTAAACAAAATTACATCTCACCAACGACAATTTTACCGTCGAGATTTCAGTGCCGTCTTAATTACAAATTCATAAAAACATTCACAAACAAGGTAAGGCTCTAAAATTAGAAAGACCGATAAAGTTAAGCATCAAAAACCTCTAAACAATGTTAAACATAGTAATTACAATAAATCTACCAGCTTCATCCCACCTTCATCACAATGAAGTTCATATTTTGTGAAGAAGGAATATACCAATATCACAATGAAACTTACAAAATATGCGCGCTCATAGAGTTATGTGACAGACATAAATGGAGTCTTAATGCCAAA
>NC_090761.1:53649728-53654728 GCF_036898095.1 Palaemon carinicauda | reverse complement strand
AACTTTCCTTTGTTCTTGTTGGACAAACATCTACCAAAATAGTTGAGACATGCAATTGTATTAACATGGCCAGACACAAAAGGAAACAACAAAGGGAAAGAAATGATGACCATAAATAAATCGCATTCTGAAAACAAACTCTCACAACAAGGAACAATAACCTATATTTCATCTTTTTTATGATGTTTTTATTCCCTCGATAAATTAGTGCACTTAAAAAGACGGTTTGTTTACATTAAAGAAAGTTAAGTTACCTCGCAGAAATAATTGATAAAAGAATTTGTTTTTAGCTTCAAGGAATTTTTCCATCAAATTTTCCACTCGTTTCAGAGTGCCTATTTCAGGATTCGAATAAAATATCAATAGAGTATTTCCAATTCCATTGAAAATTTTAATACTACGTCTATATTTCGGGATACTCGTATAGTTAGAATGATAGTAAAGTAAAACTGGCAACCAAAATATTGTATTCCCAGTTTCATTCAAATACATTTGCTTCCCGGGATGAAACGCTTACCACACGATAGACATCCAGATTATAATTTAAAATAATCACCCAAAAATGTGCAGTAATAAGACAATGAAAAATATTTCATGATTAGAGAAAGGATATTAATATTATTAATGCAGAGTTCACTATTTTGCTTAAATCTTTTTTATTTACCACATTAACACAATAAACAATGGTAGTCAGTGGAATGAGAGCCGATAATACTTAGGAATTTTTTGATAATTAAGTAGATAAAAATAAACAGGGATACAAGATTAGAGAAATACGGATAAAGCTCAAACACAATTGCACTCACAGAGCTATTGTTGATATTGTTCAAATGTAATAATAAAGTATTGTGGAATGTAAGAAAAATAACCGTTCATTGCGGATGGTGAACATCTGATGATTGCTTAAGCAGACTCGGCCAGCTATTGTTTATACCTGCCTGAAAATATTAATTGTCGGTAGGTAAAACATAGATAATCTAGCCGTTTATACATGTTTAAAAGAACTGAAAAAAATAAAAACACATAAAAGTGAATTCCATAAATCGTCATGTGAAGACGTGAAAGGTTACTTAAATCGAGTATATAGATTTTGAAAGAAAAAGCGAGAAACATATGTCTATACATACAGTGTGTGTGTGTATATATATACATTTATATATATATATATATATATATATATATATATATATATATATATATATATATATATATATATATATATATATATATATAAATATATATATATATATACACACAAATATATATATATAAATATATATATATATATATATATATATATATATATATATATATATATATATATATATATATATATATATATATATGTGTGTGTGTGTGTGTGTGTGTGTGTGTAGTTTATCCCCTACCTCTGGGCTCATACCCACATGAATGATTGGAATCAAGTTACTCGTATGTATCTACAGTATGTCCATGTACGAAGACTTACTTGTCTGCAAATAAAAAAAAACAACAACAACTTTCTCACCAAGGGATAAAATTCGAGAAGATCAACGCGAAGCATAACATAGGCAACATGAGATATCGAATATCAGGATCATGAATTGTAAGATGAAGAGCCGAAGGAGGAGAGAGACCCTTGAAGAAGGAAGGGTTGGGAAAGGTCAAGTATGGATAGCAATGTGATATGGCTATTCCTTCCAATCCATCAAGTATATGTATAGCACGAAGGACCTCCTGGGCTGAGTCCTGATGTTGATGGAGTTTTATTGGGTCGTTAGAATAGGTTTTTATTGAAGGTATAGGTTATTTCCATGTACGTACTACATTCAATTTATCAATTGCTTAATGAGTAATAAAATCTATTAAAACGCAACAAATCACATAAATACTATCGATTATCTCCCAGTAAGTACTAATGTAACTACAAAGCACTGATCCCTTTATGCTGTGTGTAAAAGTAATCCAACTTAAATTGATTCTAGAATAAAAAAAAGAAATATATATCTCGACATGAACTAAGTGGGACTGTAAGGAAGAATAATTAAAAAATTACAAATGACGTAATTAAAAAGTTAGCTTATCTGGAAATATGGATAAGCGTGCTAGAAATTGGTCTAGTTAAGTGTAAAAAACGGAAGCAGACCAGTTGAAGAAATCAATCGACATTTTATAAATCACATAACATTGTTAAACCTATATAGCATGGAAGAGCGAGACAATGTGGTAGACAGCGGTTAAAGGTAGGCTACACAAGGGTGAATGTCGAGGTGAATGTCGATGTGTATGATGACATCTATGACGATGAATCGGACAAGTTAAACATACATTGTAGGGCTTCTATATTTCCAATTATATATATATATATATATATACATATATATATATATATATATATATATATATATATATATATATATATATATATATATATATATATATATATATATATATACGCAATCCGTCAAAAAGGACGGCAAAATATCTATAGTTGTGCTACCGCAACCTCCTCTCATCAGGGTATGACTACTCCCTCTACTCACTACCCGAAGAACTGGGAGAGCTGGGCGTGATCGAAATGACAAACACAAATTATAGTTAGAAAAAACTGCACAGCCTAACAATCACAATATCCAACCCTTTTCAGCACAACCTGCAGGTCATCGACCACAATTATGGCCTTCTCTGGCAGACATATGCTCCAAGTCACACCTGTGCCGTGCAAAAAGAAAAAAAAAGAAACGAAAAAAGCTCCACCCTAATTCTTTTACCCCTGTCAGTAATCATGGGAACCACCGCCATATTTATTTTCATTGGATGGCCTATAAAGATGATTTCAGTGCCCGGGCCAGTTAAATAGGATACAAGGTTCATTTGCGGATAAGGTGATGGTTCCTTCTTAACAGGATAATAGTCAATAGATTTCATTGCAGATGAGAGAGAGAGAGAGAGAGAGAGAGAGAGAGAGAGAGAGAGAGAGAGAGAGAGAGTGAAACAAATGTGAAAAGACAAATGGTTATTTAAGAGACCGTCATTGACGCAAACACATTAGGAGCAATGAATTTACCAACAACAGTAGGATCAAAATGAGACAAAATAAAAAATAAATGAAAAACTATTCACTTTCGTAGCAAATTGATATATATATATATATATATATATATATATATATATATATATATATATATATATATATATATATGTGTGTGTGTGTGTGTGTGTGTGTATGTATATATATATATATATATATATATATATATATATATATATATATATATATATGTATGTATATATGTGTGTCTGTGTGTGTGTACACATTACGAATATATCAAACAAGAATAGCCATGCTATTTTCATATTTTTTAGATGGAAAACACTCACAGGATGAAAGCCACGATCAATCATCCACGGACTAAACCGACAACTAAATGATAAAGAAAAAAAACTTACCCACATTGCAGAGTCATTCATAAACAGCCACTGAGGGTACAAAAAAGTAAAAAACTTTCATCCCCACTTGACGTGAACATGGCTGTCATGGTAAGAAGAACCGGTAGTGGTGACAAAGTAAACATTTTAACACAAACAACCTGCCTTTGCCCACAAACTGCCCTAGTGATACCCAACACCCTAAAATGGTACGGATGAAGATTTCACAACAAATAAGGGAGTTTTTTCTCTTAATTATTTTTTTTTGTATATGGGGGTATCCTAATATCTCTCCCCACATGCCTAACTTTCTACACGTACCCAAGAAACGTACCCAAATATCTGCAAGGCGTTGTAAAAGCATGCAATGAGCTAGGGCTGTAAGGCCACACGGGGTGGAGCTACTCTAACGGTTCAACCCCGAAGTACTTAAGTCGGCAAATAAGGGTAAAAGCACATAAAAGTGGAAAACTATATTTTACATAAGAAATCCACAGAAGTTCCTTCAAATTCTGATATAAATGAAAATAAATATGGACAAAAAGGGAATGTTAAACCCTAATGTTTAGATAACAAACTCTCCTGAAGTACTTCCAACTTTTGAAATAGAATGTATTAACAAAAATGGGGCCTTAAAAAAGGGGAAAAATATTAATTTCTTCAATGCAAAAACTATTTCAAAAATGGCATAGTTGCCATAAAGTTTTTCAAAGAAAAAAAGATAGCAATAAAGATGGTTACAATTACAGGAACAATTTAGTTATTGTAAAATATGAAGTTCGATACAGCCCTACTTTTCCAACTAGTGTTGTAGCTAAACATGTAATAATAATAATAATAATAATAATAATAATAATAATAATAATAATAATAATAATAATAATAATAATAATAATAATAATAATAATAATAGACTAAAACCAATTCGCAGTTACTTCACTCATAATATAAAAGTTCACTGAACTGTCAAATCGACTCCAAATCCCAAAACTTAATATTTGACAGAGAATCTGCGACAGCTACACATCAGTAAAAAAAAACAAATCTAACATCATCAGTAAGGCGGGGTTATATTAAATACGGAATAGAGAATAACAGGAAAAGATGAAAGAGAACCGAATATATGAGATAAAGCAATAATTTCGGAATAATTGAACCGCAAACGTCTATGCTTTCTTGTCGGTAAAGTCAAGCTTGCCAAGAACTTTAAGAGCTTCCAACACGATGCATTAATAAGGAATTATGAATCATATATTGCTAGACATACCAAGCGTTCAGATAGACTGGGTGTAAGTTTCAGAAAAGTGTAGAAAGAATGACAACTTGCAGGGCATGAAAAATAGTCAGTGTGAGGGTGAAAAAAAAGGTATTGCGTTCAAAGGAAACTTAATAAACTATCAAAGGGGGAAATGGAATGTCTTTAGATAAAGCTTTTTTTTATAGCAGACACCCCATGAAGTTTTCAGTATTTTAGAGAAAAGAAAACCACATGCAAAAGAGGTATAAATGGAATGAAACATGAGTAAAATATATAAACAAACAATTCTGAGTAAATTCGGGGAAAAATATTAGGAGACAAACCAACCACACTG
>NC_090761.1:53629728-53639728 GCF_036898095.1 Palaemon carinicauda | reverse complement strand
GAACCAACAGATTCTGATACCTATGCATGTCTATGTGAACTGATTCCTGAACCGAGTGAATGTGAACAAAGCATTTCACCTGTACCAACCGTGTGTCACACGATCGTACATTGTTCATTCTGTGTATATATTATGCTTGTATCTTCGCTCTTCCCTCGCACTTAAAAGAACCAGAATAAACATGTCTGCTTTTTTCATCTGTAACAGTGTCTGTTTTTCGAACATGAAATTTCTTGTCGCTTTGAGCTTTTGTATATAAAGGAGAGTGTTCTATAATAAACTCACTCAGTTGCTTTCAACCTGCCTTTGAGTCACAACCTTCTCTCGGCCCGTCACATTGGTGAAGAGCGAAGATACAAGCATAATATGTACACAAAATGAACAATGTACGATCGTGTGACACACGGTTGGTACACACCATAAGCTCATGGCATTCACTTTCACTGATTGAAGGTGCCAAGTTAGACGGCAGGGTAAGCATATCCCTATGCTATATATGATTATCAAGACCCGATTGGAAAATGAAAAACTCGTTTTTATTATTATCATCATTACTAGCTAAGCTACATCTCTAGATGGAAAAGCAGGATGCTTTAAACACAAGGGCTCCAACAAGGAAAAATGGCCCAGTTTGGAAAAGATATGAAGAAATAAATATACTTGCATATTATTGATATATTTAAACTTACGTAAAAAAAGGTACATCGAATTTCTGCAGGACATGGGTTCCCTATGAGGTTAGATTATCTCTAAGGAACCCATATCCTGCAAGAACATGACTCATATGCTAATCCCAATCGAGCTTTCCAATTTGCTGTTTGTAGCTTAATACATATTTCATGATAACCACCTGTTAACTCTCGTGGTGTGTGTGTATATATATATATATATATATATATATATATATATATATATATATATATATATATACATATATATGTACACACATACACACATATATACATATATATATATATATACACACACACATATATATATATACATATATACATATATATGTACACACATACACACATATATACACATATATATAGACATATATATATATATATATATATATATATATATATATATATATACATATATATATATATATATATATATATATATATATATATTATATACACATATATCGGTAGATGACAGATGCTGAGCATAAATATGCATCATGTCACAAACGGCAAAATGGAAAGCTTAGCCGAGGCAGTACTTGCATCTTACTGGCATCGTCAGACATATGGTGAAAGCAAAATACTTATCAGGTATTTATAAAGAACATTGGATCACAATTAGCTCAACTTCTTCGTGAACATATACAAGTTGGATTTAGGGAAAAAGGATAATAAGGATCAATGTATACACACATACACATAATACACACACACATATACATAAATACAGTATTTGTGTATATATATATATATATATATATATATATATATATATATATATATATATATATATATATACATATACTGTATATATGTATGTGTGTGTATTATGTGTATCTATGTGTACATTGGTCCTTATTATCCTTATCTCTCTCTCTCTCTCTCTCTCTCTCTCTCTCTCTCTCTCTATTAGCCCAGCGGCATAGTAAGAAATATGAAACCAATTGTTCAAATTGTTCTAAAAGCACCAAAATTGGCACACATGTGGATTAATACATTCTGAACAATTTTGGATATGGAGGCATTCAAGATTTTCCCCGTAGCACATTTGGCGGCCATTTTTCAAAATGGCCGCTATTTACCGTTAGCGTCATTGAATATGTACCATAATTTGTCTTTTTGTGGATGCTAAAGGTGATAAGTGTGCTAGAGGTGATAAGTATTGTACAATTACACATACTTCTGTGCTTACCAAATAATTTGGCTACCATTTCACAAGAAAATGAATTTTACTTTGCAGCGGCAGCGTTGGTGGCAGTGACGGCGGCTGCAGTAATAGTATAGTGTTGATAGTCATGGTGCTTGTAGTAGTAACTTGTGGTAACATGGTGGTGTTTTGTGTCTTTGCAGGTGAGGCAGCAGCAGCACCACCTGACATCAGAGACGCGTTGTTCCAGACTGCAGCCATGGCAAAGAAGTTCCAACTGGTCGATACTTTTGAGCAACGTACTCCCACAACACCTCCTGAGACAAACTGGAAGCTGTGTCTTGTATGTCAAGAGGAGACAACAGAGTCACTTGTCTGCCCAGTACTGTCTAAACGCCGAGACCCTGGGAGTGGATACACGACAATGGCTGCAAACTTGGTCAAATTTGATGAACTCGGAGAACTGCCAAGAACTGTTCAGTTACAGAGACTAGATGAAGGACAAGGTGTTGAGGCGACAATGGTTGCCCACCAGGCCAAGTGGCATAAAACATGTATGCTCAAATACAATAACACAATGCTACGAAGAGCAGAGAAGAGACGCATCGCAAGCAGCTCAGCATTTGATAGTACTGACAATGTCCAGGCCAAGCGCGCCAGAACACACTCTTCAGAAGCCACTACCAGCGGCACCTCCTGCTTTTTCTGTGGAAAGTCTGGCACAGAGACCCTACATGAAGTAACAACCTTCCAGGTGGACACACGCGTACGGAAGTGTGCAGCGCAAGTTGGGGACAATGAACTCATAGCCAGGCTCAGCATGGGTGATATGGTGGCTCTGGAGGCCAAGTACCATTCCAAGTGTTTGTTGGCTCTTTACTATCGTGCAAAGACCACTGTAGAAGCCGAGCAGAAAACTGACCATGAAGGTGTAATGTCAAGAATCGTACTGGCTGAACTGGTCCTGTATATCGAGGAAACCCACCTAGAAGAGGGCACCACCCCAGTCTTCAGACTCGCAGAACTTGTAAAGCTATACACAACAAGAATGGAACAGCTCGGGGTTGTTTTGTGCCAGAAAGTTAATAGCACAAGGCTGAAAGAGCGCCTGTTAGCCCAGATACCAGGCCTGAGATCCCACAGCAAAGGCCGAGATGTTTTACTAGCGTTTGATGAAGACATTGGTGAAGCGCTAGGCAAAGCCTGCGAGCAAGACTGTGACACTGAGGCAGTTCACCTTGCGCGTGCTGCACAGATAGTTCGTCGATATATGTTTGAAGACACTTACCAATTCCGTGGATCATTCCCGGGCGGCTGTCAGGAGGACTCTGTGCCAAACGTACTAGTTGCAATGGTAAATATGGTGCTGGATGGCCCCACCATCAAGAATCAAAGCCATTCCTCTTCAACACAAGCAGCTCTTTCCATTGCGCAGCTTCTCAAGTTCAACAGTGTCAAGCAAAGTCGGAAGCAGGGAGCAACCAAGACACAGGAGCCTCCAGCTGTCAGACACAGTACGTCTCAAGAAACTCCTCTTCCAACCTATGTTGGGCTGATGCTGTATGCTGAAACACGCAAGAGAGGACTTGTGGACAAGCTCTTCTCTCTGGGCCTAAGCATCTCATATGACAGAGTCCTACGTCTTTCTGCCCAGATGGGAAACAGCGTGTGTCAGCTGTACCGCATAGAGGAAGTGGTCTGCCCACCTACCCTGCGTAGCAATGTGTTCACAACTGCGGCTGTGGACAACATTGACCACAACCCAAGTGCCACCACAGCCAAGAATTCATTCCATGGAACAGGAATCTCGCTTTTTCAACACCCAACGTGTGCAGATGAGGGAGTGGATCGTAGCATTGCTCTCACTGGGCGTGATACTGGATCAAAGACGGTTGAGCCTCTACCAGAATATTACACGGATGTACGTCCTGTTGCTTCTTCTGTCAAAGGGCAAATGATCCCAGCTACTTCTGTGACCTCTCTTAGACGCCACAACTGTGAGCAGCACATAGAAGATGAGTATATGTGGCTGGAGAACACGAGAAGTGTTCTCAAAGATGATGTTGAGGCCTGTGAAAACACATCATGGGCTGCATACCATGCAAGGCACCAAGATCCAAAGCAACCAGTCATCACACCAACGTCCCTGCTTCCCTTGTTCCAGGAGAGTGCTCACACTGTGGCAATGATCAGACACTCTATTGATGTAGTCAGGAGTGCAGTTAAACATCTCAACCCAGGCCAAACTCCAGTTCTGACTTGCGACCAGCCACTATTCACTCTAGCAAAACAGATCCAGTGGAAGTGGCCAAACACATATGGAGAAGACCAACTGGTGGTGATGTTTGGGGGGTTGCATATTGAGATGACGGCACTGAAGACCCTGGGTGACTGGTTGCAGGGAAGTGGGTGGACCCAAGCACTGGTACAAGCAGAGATCACAACTGAAGGAATAGCAGACTCATTTCTTCGAGCAGCTCACGTCACACGCACCAGAATAGCACACCAAGTCACAGCGGCTGCGTTGTATAATCTCCAACGGCGTGCCTATGACAAGTACAGCACCACCAATACAGAAGATGATGAGCACCCTGAAAGCTTCGAAGACTGGTGCAGTCAGAGAGAACAGAGTTATCCGCAGTTTCAGTACTGGTCAACAGTCTTGGCACTGGAGCTGTCCACTCTGATCTATGTGCGATCTCTGAGAGAAGCCAATTTTAGCATGTACGTGGATGCTCTGACAGAACTGGCTCCGTGATTCTTCGCACTAGACCACACGAACTATGCCCGATGGATACCAGTGCATCTACGGGACATGGCAGAACTGGCAAACAAACATCCAGACGTCTTCACAGAGTTTAGCAAGGGACACTTCACAGTCCAGAAGACCAAGAGGATCTTTTCAGCAATCCCTCTTGACCAAGGACATGAGCAGAACAACGCGTATGTCAAGGGTGATGGAAGAGCCATCGGCCTCACAGACAATCCAACTGCACTGAGGCGCTGGATGGTTGCCGGACCGGAGGTTGCTAGAGTGATTGTGGAATTTGACGACTTCAATCTGCATCCACACGATCAAGAGGAGACACGTCACCACGAAGAGACACCAAGTGTGCAGAACACTTTTGCCAGAGATGTGCGCTCACTCGTGGCCGTCATTGAAGAGCTGGGCAACCCTTTCGAGGAGGACAGTCAGGACTTGCTGGTGCTCGACACAAAGGAGATCGCAGACCCTGCAGTCATAGAAACAGTCCGTAACGCCAAGCAGATTGGCCAAGACCAGTTTGAAGCATTCTCAAAGGAATGCATCGTGGACAGAACCAAGTCCATTGAGGTGGCAATCCACCGGAACAAGCTACCACTGTTTGCGACCAAGAGAGGACCCAATATACCCAAAGGAAAAGAACAGGTCAAATCTCTGAAGAATGATGTTGCGCTCTTCGCACGATTATATATCGGCTGCCAGACCCGTGATGGGAATCTAGAAGAGTTCTTCAGGCATGAAAATCAGCAATGCCCTCCAGCTTTATCTGACGGAGGGAGACTGTACCTAGGAAGCAAGAGTGACTTGCTGGTGTGCCTTGAAGGCCATGCTGAGCCTCAGTTTGAAGCTCCTACTGTCACTGCTGTTGTCCTCGATGGAGCAGTAATCGTACAGATGTTGAAGCCGGGTACTGCCAACACGTTCGAGGAATATGCACAGCAAGTGTTCATCCCATACGTTGTACAACGTTTCCAACATGTATCACGTCTTGACCTTGTGTGGGACAGCTACAGAGCAGATTCCCTGAAGGCATCAACCAGAGAACAGCGTGGAAAGGAAGTACGTCGGCGTGTTGTCGACTCAGCAGTCATACCAGGAAATTGGCAAAGTTTCCTGCGAGTTGATAGCAACAAAGTGGAGCTCTTCAGCTACCTCTCCACCATGCTTGCAGAGTCCTTTCAAGAAGAAGGCAAGGAACTGGTCGTCACTGATGGGGAGCAGGTGATCTGTGTTCCACAGCAAGAGGATGTCAACTCACTCGCACCATGCAACCAAGAAGAGGCAGACACCCGCATGATGCTACATGTAGCACATGCTGCACAACATGGTCACCACCAGATACAGGTTCGAACAGTAGACAGTGACGTCGTGGTCCTAGCAGTGATGGTAGTCCAGAAACTACCAGCTGGAGACGAACTCTGGGTAGCCTTTGGGACAGGCAAGAACTACCGCTACATTGCAGCCCATGAAATAGCTTCCTCCCTTGGTCCAGAGAAGGCATGTGCTCTTCCAATGTTTCATGCCATCACAGGGTGTGATACTGTGTCAGCCTTCGTCGGACATGGGAAGAAATCTGCCTGAGCAACATGGAACACGCTGCCAGAACTCACTGATGCCCTGCTGAGTCTGGCAAATGCACCCACAAGCATCCAAGAGGATACAATGCATGTCATCGAGAGGTTTGTCATACTCCTGTATGACCGCACAAGCAAATGCAAGGACGTCAACAAGGCGAGAAAGCAGCTCTTTGCAAAGACGAACTCTGTTCAGAACATCCCGCCAACCTACGCTGCTCTGGAGCAGCATGTGAAGAGATCTGCCCTTCAGGGTGGTCATGTCTGGGGCCAGGCATTGGTACCAACGCCCGTGCTCCCTCCACCAACAGACTGGGGCTGGCATCGGAGTGATGATGGGCTCTACACACCACTCTGGACCACACTCCCTGAGGCATCCAAGGCCTGCTATGAGCTGGTGTCTTGCGGATGCAAGAAAGGCTGCAAAAACCGCTGCAAGTGCAAGAACGCTTCACTGCAATGCACTGGTCTATGTTTCTGTGAAGGCGAATGCCAGTAGATTGGGACAGAAAACTTGCTAACCAACATTATGATCTGTAGACATTCATAATTCTGGTGACCAGATTTGAAAAGTTCGGAATCATAATTAACATAGTGTGGCAAAATCTACGTTATTGTATTACATGTATGTACTGCAGGATTACACAAGTACTGTGCCTAGAGACTGGGCTTTTGGTCGACTATATAACTACAATCTGACCATACTGTAAACTTCCCGTACTCTGTGTATTATTTTGACTAGCAATTTTGCCAGCAATTTGAAATAAAAAAGCAACTTGAGCAATTAAAGTGTGTTCCTGAAATCAGGTACTGGTTATTAGAGGTATTATGTCATTGAGTATTGAAATCTTCATCAAATGTCCACTTTTTCCACAAAATGGCGGCCAGTTTGGGGGCCATTTTTGAGAAGATTCATCTAAATATCTGTTAAACATTTATTGATGTTAATTCTGATGTAAAAAAAGGCAATTTTGGCCCATCTAGCACCAAACTAACGACACATAATGAAGTCTATGTAATGACGCTAATGTTAAATGGCGGCCATTTTGAACAATGGCCGCCATATCTTCCTAAGGGCTAATCTTGAATGCCTCCATATCCAAAAATGTTTAGAATATATTAATCTACATGTGTGCCAATTTTGGTGCTTTTAGACCAATTTGAACAATTGGTCTGCTATGCCGCTGTACTATATATATATATATATATATATATATATATATATACTGTATATATATATATATATATATATATATATATATATATATATATATATATATATACATAAAAACAAACATATATTACATTCATATCAAAGATATATACCTATATATAAACATACGGTATGTATGTATGGATATAGGTATAATGCAGTACAAATGTTTGCATGTATGTACGCTACATTTGGGTCATGAACATTTGTTCTTACCAGCACTAACATCCTATAAGTAACCCTAAACACACTAGTGCATATTTAAAATAATACTTATAGCCATGAATACAAGCGACCACATTCCCTCTTCATTGAGAAAAAAAAAAAAAAAAAAAAAAAAAAAAAAAAAAAAAAAAAAAAAAAAAACACTATTATAAATAGAAACGCAAAAGGATTAGCCAAAGTCAGTTTCAAATCACAGAATGACCATTACATTTTAATCCAAAAGAATGCCCAGCATCTTCTCTGCCACAACGGCAGATGTCCTGTCAGGTGTTCCGCTCCTAAATCACTGGATCAGCAGTGTCAAAACAATCAGACTCGGGATTTTAACAGTGCTATCAAGAGCACAGGAATCACTTCACTTAGGGGTTTATGCTATTTGCTAATTTCATCTATTCCATAACTTTCATCGGATCTTTGTTATACTCGTAGATGCTTTCATCTATTCCATAACTTTCATCGGGTCTTTGTTATACTTGTAGATGCTTTCATTCATTCATTAAGTTTCATCGGATCTTTGTTATATTGTAGATGCTTTTATCTATTTCATAACTTTCATCGGGTCTTTGTTATACTTGTAGATGCTTTCATCTATTCCATAATTTTCTTAGGGTCTTTGTTATACTTGTAGATGCTTTCATTTATTCATTAAATTTCATCGGATCTTTGTTATACTCGTAGATGCTTTCATCTATTCCATAACTTTCTTCGGGTCTTTGTTATACTTGTAGATGCTTTCATTTATTCATTAACTTTCATCGGATCTTTGTTATATTGTAGATGCTTTTATCTACTTCATAACTTTCATCGGGTCTTTGTTATACTTGTATATGCTTTCATTCATTCAATAACTTTCATTGGGTCTTTGCTATACTTGTAGATGCTTTTATCTATTTCATAACTTTCATCGGGTTTTAGCTATACTTGTAGATGCTTCATTTATTCAATAACGTTCATCGGGTCGTTGTTATTCTTGTAGATAATGATAGAGATTACTGCTTTTACACTTATCTTAGAAAAATAGCTGGATAATCTTCTATTACTATCAAAGCTAAATCGCCACTTTGGGTTTCAAATAGAAAAATAATGGAAATTAAGTGAAGACAACAATTAAATCGAAATTTTGAATCTTATATAGAGAATTTTATGATCAGAAAAACATTAAATCTAATGAAAGATTACGTAAAAAAATAGCAATCAGAACGAATATCTCATACCAAATCTCGACCAACTCTTCACCAAGAATATTCCAATTGCTGAACTGTTGAAGAAAGACTCCATTATGATTTTTGCAGTGGTATATAACTTCAGATTTTCGGAACAGAAATGCCCCCAAAGGTATATATTTCTATTCGGGTCATAATCGCAGTAAAAGTCACAAAATGTCTGATCTCGATGTCATATTCAAGGGTTTAATTTGTTGGGTATATATGCCATGTGTACAGTAGTCTATCTCGCCAGTTCAAACGTTATAATATACGCAAATTCTCCGTAATCACCCTTTGCAAAACTCATAACATAAACGTATGATATAACATACTGCTCAGAGAAGAGGATCTACCGGCAAGTATACCTTTGCATGGGTACCTACATTTATACAAAGTTAGATAAGTTGCGATGACAAGGTAAGTATTATAGACACAATGATGGATAGTCGGATGGAAACAATACAGAAGCTTTTCCTTCAAGCATATCAGTGTGTGATGGCCTACCTTTGGGTTTAACTGAAATCATTCCGTGTGAAAGGAATTATAAGGTTAGTTGAACAAATAACTAACAGTACACTATTATCAACCTTTATGCTTTGTGATTGAAATAACTTTAACTGTCTGATTAACAGACAGAATAACTGAAACGGATAACTTCGACTCATTAATGCACACTGGCCAATCTTTACCATGCGTTACTGAAATCCCTCCATCCACATAAGTATAGCTGCCATGATCAACTAGTAGTAAGAAACACACTTACGGATTGAGAGATGGGTGGACGATATTCACTCCTGAAAACTTATGCATTGTGTACTCTCACAAGTTTGATCATATCCCTAATGGCCAGTACAAGTTACGATTACAAAGTTAACTTAATGCTGATAACGCTAACGGAAACAAAGGGACGTTCTCCCTTCTAGTAAATTGAAGCATGAGGCCTACCTTTGTTAATAGCTTTATGTAAAATCACTTCAGCTGTTTACAATATGTTGCGACAACCAAGCAACGTGGCAGATGGTGTAATCTCATTTCTTTAACATCTCTGCATAATGGTCAATAAGAATCTTCATTTGTACATTCTATTATCCGTGTGTTACAACATGCTACGAATATTACACGATTTGAGACTCACAAAGAACATCTTGTGGCACATGAACAGCAACAGAAAAAAAAAAAA
>NC_090761.1:53622228-53627228 GCF_036898095.1 Palaemon carinicauda | reverse complement strand
TGCCCTTCTAATTTTAGGCCTTGAGGATAAGAAGAGATAGATATAGAAATCCGGAAAAGTTTTTCCCTACCCATAGCAAATGCCACTCGTACAACAGTACTTAAAAAACTACATTACGATATATATTTAGTCACGAAAACGATAATATATATATATATATATATATATATATATATATATATATATATATATATATATATATATATATATATATAAAGTACAATGACATTTAATATCGAATTCTATCTTTGGAAATGTATATTCTCTTAAAAATCTATGTTAGTGATACATAAAAAGCCATTTATATACAGTATATATATATATATATATATATATATATATATATATATATATATATATATATATATATATACATATATATTTATATATATATACATATATACAGAGAGAGAGAGAGAGAGAGAGAGAGGAGAGGAGAGAGAGAGAGAGAGAGAGAGAGAGAGAGAGAGAGAGAGAGAGAGAGAGAGAGATGAATAGATAGATATTATATATATACACAAGCAAAATGTCTAACCTTATAAGGGTGAAAAGTAGTGGTAAATTGCAAAGACATGTTCATAATAAAGACATATTCTACTTAGTATAAACAGCATTGGAATCCGAATGACCAACCTCCATTTATAACAGAAATTAAATTACCAAAATATCTAATGAACTGAGCTACAATATCAAATGATTATAGTTTATCCTTTAAAAATAAACTTTCTTCAAATATTCTCGTGGCAAAATTAATAAAATAAATAAATAAAAAGGAATCGAATGTAACTAAGCAAAGTAGAACGAAATAATAAGTTCCCCGTATATCAATCCTATGTTTGGCTAAATAAAAATAACTTTAATCTATTTGCTAATCAAAATATAGTTTTGATGACTCATTATCTAGTTTCAATCAGACATTCCCTAGTTTGACTCTCTCTCTCTCTCTCTCCCTCTCTCTCTCTCTCTCTCTCTCTCTCTCTCTCTCTCTCTCTCTCTCTCTCTCTCTCTCTCTCTCTCTCTCTCACATTTCTTCATATTTCTTCATATAAGATAAATAAAATAATGTCCTACTGATATCTAATGGCTGTCTCTTATGCAATGGTAAGAACGATGCCCACATAATTCCTTTAATAATGTCAAACATTTTTTATCAATGAACGCAATAAAAAGAATTTTAAGAGGAATTCCACTGTCTGGCTATATGAATAAATTAACTAGAATAAAAAGTGAATAGGGCTGCACAAAAGAAAAATTAAAAAGGCTACTTAACTAACATTTAAAGCTTTCTAAAAATGCTCGAAGCGGTTGCCCCAGTGATTGCCAAATACCAATATCTTCAAAAAAGGAAAAAACAAATTAAATCAGCAGAAAAAATGTACACATATTACCTAATATTAATCACTAAGTTTTCATTAATTTCATAATATCTAGGATGTGAATATCATCACAGTTACTGAAGCCCAGAATAATGATATCAAAGGAAACCAGAACAATGGTAGGCAACCGAAATAATTATCCATGATTTCTTGCCCATGTTCATATTTTTCTTAAACATAACCAAGCTCTGGGGTACTTGATCTCTATGTATAACAGTTATAAATTTCTACGTACCTCTGAAGACTTTAATCGACTTCGAACAGTGAAATTTTCAGACATGCGTCTCTAAAACCTACAAATATTGAAAATTTGGGTTTCTAATATTTATCATTCAGCATAACCTAAAATATTCTCCACTTTGCTTCATCTCTCCAGGAAAAACCTTTTCACTTGAAGAAAAAAAGAATAGAGGTAAAATCGTGCTGTACAGTCGTCAATCTTGTTGTTGGTTTCTTGTGGAATAAGAAAAATACTATTTACCACAAGAGAAAACAAAATATTCATTGCCAGATAAAGAATTTGGAAACGCATTACTTACAAGGACTGCGGTTGCAGAAGACCCTCTCCCTAAGGAGCAAGTCTCTCTCTCTCTCTCTCTCTCTCTCTCTCTCTCTCTCTCTCTCTCTCTCTCTCTCTCTCTCTCTCTCTCTCTCACTAGATAGATAGCTAGATAGATGGATAAATAGATAGATATACATGTGTATGTATGTATGTATATGTATGTCTATATATATATATATATATATACATATATATATATATATATATATATACATATATATATATATATATATATATATATATATATATATATATATATATATATATATTGTATATATTTCTGGTAGATGCCCTGGTGAGAGGCACTGCAGTCAGGAAAGTGGGAGGCTGGGAAGGGTTGAATCTGTGCGTATGTACATATCTATCTAAATATTTAACCGTCCTTTTTGACGGATCACATACACTAGTTTAAAATAAATTCCTTCGGGATCACTAATATAAACAAGGCATTTATGCCAGAAAACAATTCCATGCAGTTTATGAATAGAAGTTTAATGGCTTTAGTTTCTTAATCATCGAACGTGATCTAAGACCACCGAGCCTAAATATAAATTTCTGGCAAAGAGAGTGAAATTTCAACGAAAGAGTAATTAGGATGACGTCAATCAAACTGACGGGAAAAATAAACTCTCGCGACGGTGATAATCACGTCTTCGATATACCTTTTACAAGTACTGTATCACAGAGTTATATAATTTCTTTTTCATAATATACGTAGATCAGCAATTAAAAATAATCAATAAAACATAACTGTCTGTTAAAAAATTATTTTAAGTAATCTACTTTCATGTCTATGAAATGAAAGCTCTTTGTAATTCACGGTTTAAGTTTTTTTTTTTTTTTTTTTTGGCTTAATTTCTATATCATGATTGTGGTTATCTAAATTATTGGCAGAAAAATCATGAATATCAATTTCTAATCCTTTCTTCCTTGCTCTTTTTCCACGTATTTATAGGTTATGCTAAGAGACTTATATGATGGTTAACTCTCTTTCTGGTCGTTTTATTAGTATTTACACTCATAAACCATGATGAAAAAAAGCAACCCACAAAATAATAATAATCTATGTTCCTGTTTATTAATTTTAATAGTTTTTTATTAAAACCTTTGTATATCAGATGTATGATGCATAAGTAGAAGCTAAGTCTACGCGTAACAAAGGAACGTTGTAATATAGTTCACAATACTCAAAATCATATCCATCTTTATGCAATATGGATTAAGACAACATGAACAAAATATTTGATATTTACAGCAGTGCCTAACCTAATTCACGAGTTGTTCGGATAATCTTCATGGGTGAACATTACCGCCATACTGAATATAAAGATGAAGTAAAAGACAAAAAAATAAAATTACCATATGCTTTCACTGTATCCTAGTAGCCTTTTAGACGTTCATTAAACGCCACCTGAAACTTTCATTGGGCCATACAAAACCTGTAAATCTCCATCATTTTCTTTTCTTTCCTTTTCTTATTTGTTGCCTTCATTAAGAATATTCGTTATATCAGGCTCCTAACATATATATCAAAATTTTACAGATCTGTAAATTACTTTTACATTACCTTCATATATTTATATATATTCAGTATATATATATATATATATATATATATATATATATATATATATATATATATATATATATGTGTGTGTGTGTGTGTGTGTGTATACATACATACATATAAACAAATATAGAAATATCATATATATACGCATATATATATCCCCTTAAACTTTCAATTCTTCTCTGAGCTATAAACGCCATTACTCACCTCTCCCAACTGCAGTTGGTCACAAGTACAAGAATATCCTTAAGCGTTACTCAGCAAAGCAAAAATAACCACAGGAGAGATAAGGTC
Organism: Palaemon carinicauda; assembly: GCF_036898095.1. Taxonomy (NCBI): domain Eukaryota; kingdom Metazoa; phylum Arthropoda; class Malacostraca; order Decapoda; family Palaemonidae; genus Palaemon; species Palaemon carinicauda. The sequence continues at coordinate 53,623,426 of NC_090761.1, read as the reverse complement.
TGGCAGCGTATTCAAGGTCGCCAATGCACCATAAGAAGAGCAATGACTGCGAAGCCAATAATAGATGACCTTGACTAATAATATGATATCGAGGGAACAATAGTTTCTCAATACGTCTATCAGTCTGTCTGCCCAGTTCACGTTTTTACTTTTGACTTCTATGCTGTGAGGTCAAGTCGAGCAAGGATGGCTGGGTATCTGTTGCTGGCATCACTGATGACTCATAGGAAGGAAATGTTTAACGCATTTACTTAAAAAAAAAAAAAAAATAATAATAATAATAATAATAATAATAATAATACAGCGAATAAGCGAAGCAATAGCATGCTTATGTGTACGAAAAAGGAAAGATTGAATACATTAAATGTGTATAAAATAGTAAAAAAAAGGGAAAGAGATCGAATATGTAAAAGACAGTTAAACTAAAATTAAAAGACCAGCTACAAACAGTACTAAGCTGCATACGTATACATAAATAGGAAGTATGTAATTAATGATAATCAGTTGTATATATAGAAAAAAAATTGAAGTATGAAATGACCCCCTTCACGTAGTAAAGACTCTATGTAAAAGAGAAAGCCCTAAGTAAATGACAAATCATAGGCAAAGTCAAGAATTCCTTTCCCGGATTTTGGCATCTTCATTCATAATCCAAGAGCGGGAACACACGACATGGATCTAAATGCGTCCGTTGACGGAATATTTCCCGCCTTAAAATCCAAGGCACACTCACTACCTGGCAAGCCTTTGCTTCCTATAGATAAGGGGCAACTTGTATAAACACAAGAAAGGTTGTATTTACGTAACGCAAGTTGTCCCCGGGACGTCGTGTCGTGTGTGTGGTGTAACACTTGCCAGGAATTTGCTCATTCGCTTGCGAAATGGAACTATTTTTATAGATACGAAATTCAGGAGCTTTTATGAACTTTAATGTACATGCACAAGCAAACAAAAAATATCTACTACTACAACACGTTCTCTTTATCTTATTGTCCTTGGTATGTTATACGAACTCCAAAATTATCTCTCTCTCTCTCTCTCTCTCTCTCTCTCTCTCTCTCTCTCTCTCTCTCACGGTTTAAATAGGTCTATTGCATCGAGAAAATATGCCCTGGCAGTGCTCTTCCTGTATGTATATTTTTATAAAAGAAATTTGTCGTCAATTTTTCAGCAGAAATATCCATGTTTCTCCAAAACT
>NC_090761.1:53598747-53621728 GCF_036898095.1 Palaemon carinicauda | reverse complement strand
CGGTTATAATGATAATGCTAATTTAAAGCATGATGTTTTATGGTGTACAAAAATTCTGATGAATACACAAGCTGATAATAAAGTATTTGACTTTTATAAAACAGTACTTAAGTATATGGACAATCTCAACTGGTTTCTGTGACTTGAATTAAAGTAGCTCTAAGATTTATCTTTAAAACCACATTTACTTTAATAAGAAAAAAAAAAATATTATTATAGGATTAAAATGCAAAATTTTCGATTGCATATCTTACATACCGTTATTTATATCGTATCCATGAAACCCACAAGAGATTCTTCTCGCCCCTTGTAAGACATAATTTAAACATCATTTTCCTCAGCTATTTCCTTTATCCCGTAAAACATGGGTGACCGCGGATCCGATGGAATTTGTGTACACAAACAAAGCCTTGTCTCTCCCCAGAGTTTCACAAATCTTCCTAATGCCATACAGATACAGGATTTCGATTTTATAGTACATTGTTTATATTGGCCTCGGTTTCGGAGTTTTAAAAGAAAAAAGTAGACTCTTTTTTTATTGTTTTTTTTTTCAACGGTATGGTCGAAGTCTCTTAGGAAATACAGCTGGTAATGAATTAGCACCAAGCTTTTCCAACTAGGGTTGTAGCTTAGCTAATAATAATAATAATAATAATAATAATAATAATAATAATAATAATAATAATAATAATAATAATAATAATAATAATAACCCTACACTTAATATAGGGAGAAAATAATTAGGGGACGTAAAAAATATGCTGGAAAATCCAAAAGTAAGGTTACATGGTTGAACGAAATTAATGACAATGGAACAATTCAATTGCATGATTATAACAAAATTTACATCACTTAAAACGTTATTAGTGTGAATTTCTGATGTTCTAAATATGAATTTTTCTAGTTCTTAATTACTGCAGGATATCTCTTTTTCTCTCTCATCATACGTCAAATGATTGTTAAAATGCTGCTATCCAGACTCTTATTCTTATAAATGTTTATAAAAAAAAAATAAAAAAAAACTTCACTAGTTTAATTTTTTTACTATTCACAGGCCTCAATGAATCACGTTTTTTACTCTTTTTTTATTCTTTGAACATCTTTCTGCCAAGGCGAAGCAGACTTTTGGAAGGGGAATTGGGGGGGGGGGGGTTAAACTAGAAAATGCATCTTTTCTTCATATTCGCGATATATAATACTGATATATAAAATGAATTTATAGACGGCAGCCAATAACGAGAAATCACGATTAAGGTGACATTTTACATCAAAACACCGTAGAGTTTGTGCAAATGAATCTTATCTACTAAATATATACATCACTATCACAAAAATATATATATATACGTATGTATACATCATATATATATATATATATATATAATATATATATATATATATATATACACACACACACACACATATATATATATATATATATATATATATATTATATATATATATATATATATATATATATATATATACACACACACATATATATATATATAATATATATATTCAATAATACAGACTTAGGGGAGTTGAAATTTTCTACAAGTGTTTTACTGTTCTTCTGCAACTTCCATTCTCAATTTGAATCTAAATCTTCCCGTTTCAACGATAAATATATAGATATGAAAATTAAAGACGGTAGAGGAACTTGGAAACCTGCATCTCATTCTGGTCAGACGAGCTCTTAAAGATGTCTTTCCTGTTGACGTCACCCCAGAATCTTTATCTTTCATTTACACTTTGTCTTCGTTCTAAGTCCCGCCGCAGAACTATATGGGGCATCAACTGCGTTGCAAACAAGGGGTAAACATTGTGTACTGCAGAAACTTACTGGTCTCAATATAATTTGTTATTCTATTACATTGATATATTTAAATCATAAAAGTTTAATCGAGAATCAATGATACAGTGAAAGTAGTATCACGTTGCACTTGTATTAAATTTCTTAGATTAGTCATCAATATATCAATAAATTACAGAATTTCAATTACAATGCCATTTTCTGAACATCAAATTGGAAAAATAAATGAAAATAAGCAGAAACATTGATATTCTGTTCTCTGTTACTTTATTTTCCATGTAAAATTTCCATCTCAGTACCTATCAAATCCCACTAACCTTGTTAATTATAAAGAAACATTGTTATTACGATTTATTTCTTAAGGGATACTATCATAGACAGAACATGAATAAATACTATGAATAAACAAATAAAGGATACAAATGTATAAATCAAAATAAGGACAATATCGCTGAGATTTAGTACTACACCACTATATACGGATGGTAATTCTAAAATGCGTTTAACCTATTCGGACAGATACGGTAAGTGTTTCAGTGAGAGAGAGAGAGAGAGAGAGAGAGAGAGAGAGAGAGAGAGGAGAGAGAGAGAGAGAGAGAGAGATATGAGCATCCCCAAGGTCACATTAATGCAAAGAACAAATATTCCAGCTCTTGAACGTTTTGTGAGTGGTCCAAAATCATTCTTTTAACATTCGTTTCATATGGAATCCATTATCATATTCGCATCAAGCCAAATGAGAAAATAGCTAAAATACCATTTCTAGCCCCAGTACTCCAAGAGCCTATATAAATGTCTTATTTTTTATCTTCTGTTCTTAAGGCAGAAGAAACTTTAGTGTTGCATCTTTTTGGATATTCATGTTTACGACAAGTTATAAAAATCCATATCCCAAATATGAATGGGAAAATCTAATAACTTTTTATCAAAGTTTTTCCGGAGCGTGTAATGCGCCGAGATGTAATTCTTTCCCATATTGACCATTTTGCGAACCAAAAGAACACATGTGATATTCGGATGAATTCTCGGCTAAAAATAAAAGATACCTCCAAAAAACGACTATCCAATCTCCATTAGTTATTTACATTTTCCAAGTGTAAATTACTTTCAAAAGAAAATCCATTTTTTTTTTATTAAGTTATAGAATTACTGAAAGCATAAAATTGAATAAGGGAACTAACAAGTATATCTAAAGGCCTGAGATATATCAATATAATTTCAGCAAAATGGAAAGAAGAATAACCTCTTCTTGTCCTAATGAAATAAACTTAGGCAATATGCGTAAAGTATTTTTAGGAACCATGGATACCACATACTGTACATATTTTTCCTTTACTTTTAGACTTTTCTTATTGAAACCTTTTTCTTGACCTTCCCTTCCACAAGTTTTTGCAAGGATGCTCACAAAAAACTAAGTTGAATAAGTGTCATTTTAGTTTCCCATTAGAAAACCAGCCAGTTATTTACCGTAATATCATCTATAAGAGTTGTTCTGGCCGATGTGATAACGTCCCCTGACTGGTGATCGCCAGACTGGGGTTCAAGTCCCGCTCAAACTCGTTAGTTTCCTTTGGTCGCTGCAACCTTACCATCCTTGTGAGCTTAGGATGAGGAGTTTTGGAGAGCCTATAGGTCTATTTGCCGAGTCATCAGCAGCCATTGCTTGGCCCTCCTTGGTCCAGCTTGGGTGGAGAGGAGGCTTGGTCGCTGATCACATGTATATATGGTCAGTCTATAGGATAATGTCCTGCTTGATAGGGCAATGTCACTGTCCCTTGCCTCTGCAATTCATGAGAGGCCTTTAAACCTTTATAACATCTTGGCATGATGAGTTCTTTGCCCTTGCAACGGCACCCAGCATTTTCTTGTTAGATGTTTTTAATTCCTGAATACTATGTTTTTTTATGTTTCTTCTCAAATTATATGTCCAATCCTTTTTCATCACTAAGTTATCCTCCTTAACCAATATGAATATATATTTGTCTATAAAGTATCTCTTTCTCGGGACCAAAGAGATTTTCGTTATTCATTTTTGTTCATTCTATCTGAATCCTAACAAGACTCCGCCGAAAGAACAGGTGGTACCTTGTTACGTTTGCTCTTAGAGTGAAGCTTGGCTATCCAACACAGATCCACAACTCTCTCTCCTCTCTCTCTCTCTCTCTCTCTCTCTCTCTCCTCTCTCTCTCTCTCTCTCTCTCTCTCTCTCTCTCTCTCTCTCTCTCTCTCTCTGTGTGTGTGTGCTTAGAATCAAGGAACTTGTGCTTGAACATTTAACTAGTCAAGGCAAACAACCATATGTGTTTCCTGCCCGTTACAAACATAAGCGTTGAACTGCATACTTCATTTTCATACATTCTTGTGGATCAAAGTTATTGGTGGAGATTAAAAAATAAGAGAAAGAAAATATAACAAACAAATGCTGTCAGATTGTATAGCCTCAGAAGAAAATTAAAAACTAAAGACTTTTACAAGGAAAGTCTCTCTCTCTCTCTCTCTCCTCTCTCTCTCTCTCTCTCTCTCTCTCTCTCTCTCTCTCTCTCTCTCTCTCTACACACACACACACACATTATATATATATATATATATATATATATATATATATATATATATATATATATATATATATATATATAATATATATATACATATATATATATATATAAATACACACACATAAAATTTATCAACATATTTTCCTCTATTTTTTCCTTTTTCCAAATGATTCAAACTTTACATCTATTTCAGGCTATTACCCAATATCGGTGTTATTCTCTCTGTGTTGCCTTTTGAAAAGGTAAGGCTTTTCTCAATAGATAAATAGCTTAATATCCTTTGAAAAAAAAATAAAAAGTGTCATGAATTCATTTAAACTTTGTTAACCCAAAAAACATATAAGTTCTGAGACGGAACAATCTTGAACCTCTGATTTAAACAGGACCTAAAAACTGTGCTACTGACGAAAATGCCTTGATAACTATTTTCCAATTAATTTCACGCTACTTATCCCCACCAATGGTAGGACAAGAGTTGTTTTTATTGAGAATTTCGTTTGCCATCGATCTGTATCCTTATCTATAATCACTTGCAACAATAGAATGGTGACTTACCAAGTTAATCTTAAAAATGAGAAAGACGGCTAATAAATAAAAACATAAAATCATAACAATCACACTTATTTCATAAATTTGAAGTCTTGAAAAATAATTAAAAAAAACCTATCTTACAAAACGCATAGCCTATTTATACTAATTATCTTTTGTTCATTATGTTTTTAATTTTGCAAACAATAAATCTGAAAGGCGAAGATTATAAAGAAATATCCCAAAATGTGCTCTCTCTCTCTCTCTCTCTCTCTCTCTCTCTTCTCTCCTCTCTCTCTCTCTCTCTCTCTCTCTCTCTCTCCTCTCTCTCTCTCTCTCTCTCTCTCTATATATATATATAGTATATTATTATATATGTGTGTGTGTGTGTGTGTCTGTGTGTGTCTGTGTATGCATGTGTATATGTACGCGTGAACTCCACCAGGAAGGTTAGTCTAAATCCTTTTCCTTGTTTATTAACATGTGACTGTGGCTAATGATGCTTTTAGTCTGATGGTTTTTTGTTTTTTTTTTAATAATTATTGCGTTTATTTACCAAGTAATCTATAACATAAGCTTAAAATTTCAACACGTAATTCTTTCTCATCGCTGGTTTCAAAATTAAAACTAAAGATTCATATAGATGAGAACAGGAAATATATAATGCGAAATAGCTGTACAATAAAAAAAAAAAAAATAACAATTTCATAAAAGTAAACCAAGATGAAGTGAAACAATAAATCAAACAAAAACGTGAAGACCAAAAAAAAAAAAAAAAAAAAAAAAAAAAAAAAAAAAAAAAAAAAAAAGACGAATGCCGATATACTAGGAAAGAAAAAGTCTTGAATAGACAACTCTCAATATGGTCAACCAACTTCCGAAGCGGAACTCCACCCATGCTAGAGGGATTTCGCGCAACGACACTAAGCATATTGCGGATTGGCTAATCAACCAGAGCAACATATCTTCAATTAGCATAAATTTTGTGAGAAGTTCAGTCACACAAATGAGGGCCCTTTCTTTAATTGAGTTCAGGTAGGTAATCGCAATTACCGTATTTCAATATCAATAAATAAGAAGTTAATAGCAGGTGGTCAAGATAAAGTTATCTAGCTACGTATCTCTGTTATTAATTGCATTCCTAAATCCTCAGCCCATCGATGGATGCAGAGACTTTGATACACTGGCCGCTTAAGATAATCACCAGTCCCATGACCTTGTTTGGGAGAACCAAAGGCGCCACCACCCAGGTCACTGGCCAGGCGCAAACAATGCTGCAGAGAACATGAAAATGAAACCCAAGAGGGAAAACAGGTTATATTCATCTCTGGGCATTTGTATTTTCAATTTCACCATGGATTTTAAAAACAATTCGAGATTCCATTAGGAGAAATTCGTTATTCCATTTTTTTATTAAAAAGGGATTTATCAGCCCAATGAGTCAAGCACGTCTCACACTGAATGGCCCGTTAAGATTAGTATGTCAACAATGGTATTAATGGACACACATTTCTTCATATAACATGATCGTGACTATCGACTGAGTTCTTTCTTCCCCCTTGGGGACAATGTTATAATCATTTAACATTCTTTCTACGCAAGAACTGATGTCAAGGAGAACTTAGTAACCAAAGGTTATGGGAAAATGGAAAAGGATGGAAGGCAAAAACTAGCCTTATCGTAAGGAAAAAAAAAAAAAACAGACCCACTTTAATTCAAACAATCCTTGTGAATAAGAAGCAATTTAGTGCATTCTTAATATAAAGCAACATAACTAAGGGGAGCCCACTGTGTTTGACAATATATTTTAATACCAATAGCATAGACTCGCATATTTGATGCATTAGAATGCACAAAAGCTGAATGCATAAAAACATAAACATTCATATGTTGAATCAAATTATAGCTTCTGAAGTACAATGAAAATGTAAACATACTTCAAATAACCAGTTCCGAAAAAGGTTATCTCATTTTATTCTACATCAACCATGATAATTAAACTTCTATCATCGGAAGCTAAAATTCAATTTTAATCAAGAACTATACGTATGATTCAGGTAATGGGTGCAATAAGCATAAGAATGAATAACAGCTCACTACTTCAATGAGAGAGAGAGAGAGAGAGAGAGAGAGAGAGTAGAGAGAGAGAGAGAGAGACTTGAAAAGCATAATTAATCGGCCCAGCTGAATAACCAATCAAAGACTGGGTGTTAAAATTTTATAAACATACTAGCTTCTATTGAAGTACGTGGGACCTAATTAAAGGCATTAATTGACCTGAAATGTTGAAATTTAAGATTTTTCACGCTTAAGATAACTAATAAAGAAATATTAATATACTGTAATACATACACACACATTTGAGTCATATGCTCTAAAAAGAGGGTTATCCGAGAAAAATTTAATACGTTAGTCACTGTTATATTCATATTCTTATATCTCAATCGTGTATGAAGGTATGTGACCATACATTATATATCTCTCTTATGCAATAAAGACAAGTGTCTGTGTGTATGTGAGTATATATATATATATATATATATATATATATATCAATATATATATATATATATATATATATATATATATATCCCTTTTGGCCATTCTTAGCTCTCCCCGCTCCTCGGGTATGGGGTACAAGGAGTAGTCCTACAGTGATAAGAGGGGGGGGGGGGGTTCGTGTGCTTGTCTTTGTATATCAATCTAAATATTTAGCTGTCACTTTTGACGAGTCGCATATACTAGTGCGTGTATATATATATATATATATATATATATATATATATATATATATATATATATATATATATATATATATGTGTGTGTGTGTGTGTGTGTGTTATTATTATTATTATTATTATTATCATTATTATTACTTGCTAAGCTACAACCCTCGTTGGAAATGCAGGATGCTATAAGCCCAAGGGCTCCAACAGGGAAAATAGCCCAGTGAGGAAATGAAACAAGGAAAAATAAAATGTTAAAGAGTAACAATAAAATAAATATTTCGTATATAAACTAAAAAAAAAATAACAAAACAAGGGGAAGAGAAACAAGACAGAACAGCGTGCCCGAGTGTACCCTCAAGCAAGAGGACTCTAACCCAAGACATTAGAAGACCATGGTACAGTGGCTATGGCACTACCCAAAACTAGAAAACAATGGTTTGATTTTGGGGTGTCCTTCTCCTAGAAGAGCTGCTGACCATATCTAGTCTCTTCTACCCTTAACAATAGGAAAGTGGCTACTGAACAATTACAGTTCAGTAACCCCTTGGGTGAAGAAGAATTGTTTGCTAATCTCAGTGTTGTCAGGTGTATGAGGACAGAGGAGAATAAGTAAAGAACAGGCCAGACTATTCGCTGTGTGTGTAGGCAAAAGGGAAAATGAACCGTAACCAGAGAGAATGATCCAATGTAGTACTGTCTGGCCAGTCAAAGACCCCATAATTCTCTAGCGGTAGTATCTCAACTGGTGGCTGGTGCCCTGGCCAACCTACTACCTACCTATATACTGTATATATACACTACATATGTGTGCATGTATAATAATACACATAAATATCCGAGCATTGAGTTATGAATTACAACATTCTGATATGCTATTCGTTAACGTCTTTCCAACAATCGCAAAGCAAATCAACTCTCTCCAACCTTTCCAACCAACAACAGTTGAGACCCACTCAGGGCTTGCATAAACATGAGCTAAAACACAGTTGGTAATTGTTAACCTGACAGGGGATCGTTACTCTTCCTGCTGTCTATGACTGGCAACCAATGGTTCGAATATAACACCTTTTACAGTTTAGGGAATAACTGCAGAAAAAATTAAAAAGATTCAAGATGGATAGCCGTAATTACTCAAATGCAGGTTCATCTTTGACGTATTTCTCTTTTTTTTTAATAGACAACTTGACCACTCTGATTGGAAGCAACATATTAATACCGGTAATTCTGCAAAGGGTTATCCTATGTAGGACTATTTGAGCTAGCACAAAGTTACGTGCATGTCATTTTTAGGCGGTGCATGAGCAAAGTTTTATATATATATATATATATATATATATATATATATATATATATATATATATATATATATATATATACAGTATATATATATACATATACATTAATATATTTATATATATGTATACGCACACACACACACACACACATATATATATATATATATATATATATATATATATATATATATATATATATATATATACATATATATACTGTATGTGTGTGTGGGTTGTGTGATTGTATGCATGCATCTCCGTATAGCCACGAACTCACTAACAAAAACATTCCCAAGTATGAAGCATATACATCAAAACATTTTTACTCTGTAGGCATTACGAGGTAACATCAACCCAATTAAATAATGCACGAACATAGACTAACCTTTACGGATACAACATAAAACAGGCATCCGAAACAAACAAACATTTACGCCGTAATACGAAACCAATACACAAAGACGTATCTGCAGTTCGACAAGAAACAGAATCAACTAAAGAACACCAACTGCCACCTTTAACAACCAGTATAACAAATCGGAATTCATGAACTTATAAATCTTGTAGGCGTAAGAGCATTCTCACGTACATTTACACTATGTATCTGTCATTGGCTCCGCCCTTTTTTGGAAATTACCTAGAGTGTGGTCATTGCCACTGCAGCACGCGAGGGCTACGGCGTAGAGGTGCGGGCTGAAGATAAGCTACATACTGCAGGGTAGGTTGGTTCATGTCTAGATGGAGGCAACTTTAAAAATAACAGATATGAGGTAGAATAAACACTCTTATATTTATATTTCTATTTTACTTAATAGTTAGTGTTCATAAATATTCTAAAACAACTTATGGGTTCACAGGAACCTCGTTTATATAATCAACTCAAGAAAAGAACTTGGTAGAGAGATAGCAAAAAGACTTTAGTTAAAGCAAATAAAAATAGACAGTAAACGACGCATGCCTCGTTGGAAATCTTTCTCCTTCTAGGATTGCTTACCTTCATCAATTTAAGTAAGAAGTTAGTTACCCAGATAATCTTGATAATATATTTAGCTAAAATGTCATGGCATAATCGATTATAGAAAATATACACTTCTATCAAATAATGTTAAATCAATAAGACATTAAATAAATGAAGTACAAGGACTATCTCGGAGTAACTCAAAACATTAATATCATGGCAAATTTATCACATGCCAATAACTTAATAACTAATAAATAAAGACACACAGCCAGGTCGTTCAAATTAACATAATGATTGAAAAAGCAAAGGTTAAGTGGTTTCAAATACTTTAAACACACTAAATCAGTAAATAATTTTGTTTTTCTTCATAGCCTTGCTTGTCTATGTGATTATCGCAGCCTTATAAAAAAAAATCTTCACAATTGAATTCCTATTCATTTTCTTAATTTCTAAATACCTTCCAAATACATAATGCAGATGTACAAAACATAAAGTGAGATCAATAAAAAAAAAAAAAAAAAAACGCTGGAGTCAGTTCCTCAACAATTTTTATTCATCTATTAACAATATTCCCAGTGAATCAAGCATGCTCATATACTAGGTAAGATCCCTTCATTATCATCCTAAGTATATATGCAGATTGTGAACAAAGTACCAAGAAGGGTTTATGCCTAAAAAAATGACAAATTACAAGGATAAGGAATTCGATATTCCCAGAAAAAGGATCACCTGAGAGTAAGAGCGGCATAACATTGTTTCTTCACAAGAGGAGGAAACTAGCTCCACTTAAGATTCTAAAAAATGGAAATGAAGAGGTATTGATGGTGCTTAAGTCTCCAATAATCGAAGTGTATTGTATCAAATCGTATATTAATGCTTTAAGACTTTATGTTAAATTCCGATTTACTTCTTTGAGAAATTTCAAATAAATTAGAAATTGGTAGCTGGTTCGCAGCCCCCTCAGATTAGAAAGATGTAGACCCGGGGAGCGCATTTTGATGGAGGGCTTGCATTAATTATAAGGGGTACTGCTTAACAATAACGGGTTAAGTGTCCGTTCCGGGTCACGGGTCTTAGAATAAAGGCCCCCTCATAGAGGGAATGCAACAGACGACGTCGATCATCATCGTCGAACGTTGTCTAGTGTGGTCGTGCAACGCTGTGGAATATTGTGGAGGTCGACGTCGAAAGTAGCCAAGTTTAAAACAAAAGAGATGGGACATAGTGAAGGGAACAGGTACAGAAATAAATATACCTCTGAATTGAAGGGTAGATGAGAAAACAAGGAGAAAAAAAAATGCACTGATATGATGATAAACTAGTTCTTTTCTTTTCTAATTAAGTGTTAAATGTTGTTATTAACTGGAAATTCAAATGTTTTATCACAACCTTTGTTAGTGACAACTTATAGGAGAAACGTGTTCAACAAAACATGAATACGGTGAAGTAAAAAAAAAAAAAACATCAGAACATGACTATAAAAATAGGAAAGTCTTTGAGCCACATGTCGCATGATGTTAGCAAAAGTAGCTATCAAAGTGCTGATCATGCAGTAAACAAATATTTGGACAAAGGTCAAATGAAATATCGCTGCACAACCATAGAAGAGAAGGAAGAACAGGGCATTGAGAATAACCCTGATAGAGTTTCCAAAGATGAAATTTGAAACCACAAGCCATAAATATCAGCGATGTTGATCAGGAAAAGAGACAAACAACTCTATCGGTGGAATCAAGGCGTCTAAGATCTCAAAAGTACCACAGAAATGGGTGGTCAAGAATTCTTAGTGGCCCCAGCAAATACCGGGTACTTGAATAAGGCCTGCATGTACACCCTAGGCATTGTTGGGAACCTAAATTATACACGGATATATGGATTATTTCCTTTCTTAATTGGGATATTTTTCTCTGTTGGAGCCCTTGGGTTTATACAATCCTGCTTTTCCAAACATGGTTGTAGCTTGTCATTTTAAGAAAAATAACAACAGTATGAGGTTTGGGCTATCTAATTTTATCAGACGTGCTGCTGTATACACGTGCCAGATATGCTAAGCCGTTCAAAAGAAGTAATATATCAGTCACGTGAATAAAGAATAAACTAAACCTCAGCCTGTGCTAAGCAGTCCTTGATTGGGTATCAAACCTTATTCAACAGCTGGCTGGCTCCATAGCTAGTTAATTCATAATACATAAACCGAACATATTGCACGAATTAACCTTCACTTCTTCCATCCATCTTCCCTATCAGCTAAAAAAAAAAAAAAAAAAAAAAAAAAAAAAAAAAAAAAAAAAAAAAAAAAAAAAAACACTTTATAGGCAATGAAACTGGTGGACGTAATAGACAAGACTGTCAAAATAACTTATGAAATAAAGACGTTTATGCTTCTAAAGATGGGAGACGAATTGGCGAGAAAAGGATTTAATCAGAATCCTCATCCCCATGTACAGATAAGGTCATCCGTGACCTCCTGACACTAAGACATTGTGTGCCATTAAAGCGCTCATCTGTGCTGTTAGTGTCCTTGACTTTTTGTTTCATCTCTCTCTCTCTCTCTCTCTCTCTCTCTCTCTCTCTCTCTCTCTCTCCCCCCAATAAGTATCTAATTGTGCATGTAAATTTTTCTTAATATCAAGCCATATCTCCTAAGGGTTTCGGGAGCCTATTGGAAACGTTCCTGTCTCCCAATCTATTGGACTAGGGTTGGAGCATCGCTCAAGCTCCATGGTTTCTAGCAGTGTCTGCAAACTCTGCAAACTCACCTGGGGAAAATGGAGGAGTCATCAACAGCCATTGTCGGACGCTCCCCCACCCCCCACCCCCTAGCTTGAAAGAGATAGATTAAGCACTGATCATTTGTATATACGGTCTGTCTCTCGGGAATTATTCTGGCCCTTGCCCCTGCCATTCATGAGACATTTAGACATTTAAGAGAGAAGACTATAGAGAAATCACACAGAAAATTTTGCAAACCAAAAATATAATTCAACTGGGATAATGAAAATGAACTATACTCAATTTTTTTAATGAGGCTCATTTGCAATAACTGGCAGGGGTGCCCTTTTAGCTCGGAAAAGTTCCCTACTAGCTGATTGTTAGAATTATTTTGTCGAACCAATCAGCTATTATTAACATTTTCTGAGCTAAAATGGCACCCCTGCCAGTCAGTGCAAATATCCCTCATTAAAAAAAAAAAAAAAGAAAAAAAAAAAAATTGCATCAATCCCAAATTCACACATAAACGTATACAGTATTCATACAGGATTCTTCAAACTCTCTACCTGTTAACAACACGACTAACAGAAATCTGATCTAGGCATTCACGATCGCCGGGCAGTGAAAGTGCTCCGAGAAACGTGCACTCGTCTCGCCATCAATCAATCGCCACCCCCGTCATTACACTTAATCTAAAAACCCCTCCCTTATAAATTATAATTCTCTCCTTAACTTGACCTAGTAGAAAAGGAAGTGCTGACTGTGCACCTCTCGCAGGTTATTGTAGTTATTACCAAAGGGCCTTTGTGACACTCCCATGGTACTAAACTGCACCCACTTTTTAATCTTCTACTATAACACCGATTCCCTTTGACTTTTTCAATCCTGCTTTCTACAGTCATTTGTCTCTTAATTCAGCACAAATGCAGTTTTCCTTGAATTACACCTCGGAGCTGAACTCCATCCAGACACTAGCTTTGGGCTAGCAAGCCCAAATTCCTTAAATTAATTTCCTTAACTTGGTTAATACTACACTATTAAAAAATAAGAAAAATTAGTCTAGTTCACTAAGCTGCAGCATCTTGGAGTAAACTGATCCTGATGTCACTTCTCGGTCTAATTATTTTAGTTATGGTTCTAGTACATAAAACATCTGAAGTCTATCAGTTTCTTCTAAATAGCAGACAGCTATCTTATAATCTCGTAATAATTTTTTCACCATTGGTTAACAAGCTCTACATTTCCATTCCTTTTGGTTATTTTTTTTTCTGATATTTATAGGCAAACCCATTTTTTTCTATCAAAGTGGCATTTAAAAGTATTTATTTGCTTCAATCTTGTTCGTTCATTTCATCTCCATATATGTATATCAATCCTTAATAGGCATTTACTTGAACGCATTAGAGGTAACAAGAAAATATATACAGCAATTAAATATCCACCGTTATATATATATATATATATATATATATATATATATATATATATATATATATACATATATATAAATAGATATATATATATATATATATGTGTGTATGTATATATATTATTATTATTATTTTTACTTGCTAAGCTACAGCCCTAGTTGGAAAATCAGGATGCTATGTATGAGCTTATATCAATCTCTTTGAATTTTCGTGACCTTCTTTCACGGAAACTGTTGTTATAAAAGCTCGCTGTATGCTGAAATAAAGTTAGTTGCAAACGTGCAATTACTCAGTCTCATAGTTTCCACCTAACTGGTGCCTCTGCACAACATAATAATTGTTGCTTTTTGTTTACATTTCTTAAGTGCTCACAGCAAAACAAATCCGATCCCATCGTAAACTATAGAGGTGTCATATCTTAGTCTATAATATCATGGGCCCACAGACATAATAATAATAATAATCAATAAGAAGTTAATTAAGTGGTATCCTATCCCTATGAGCATGAAATATTAATCATAGAGTAATTATATAATAAATTAATTTCCGTTTCCATTCAAGCAGCCATGAGTATGCAACGGATAGCAAATCATATAATTAAAACTTAATTACTCTTGTGGTCTTCCAATAATAATAATGATGATATTATTATCATTATTATTATTATTTTTAATTATTATTAATAATAATAATAATAATAAAATAAAAAAAAATTCTGAATATCTAGACACCCGGATTACTGGCCATGGTCTAAAAAAATTAGACCATAGTGTTAACAGTACACATATTGACCTAATCGTCCACACATCCAGTGTAATTTCCTCAATGTCTCGCGAAATTTGCTTCTTTTTTTTCTCTATGATATGATTATGCTTGTTGTTGTTGTTGTTGTTGTTGTTGTTGTTGTTGTTGTTGTTGCTGTTACTGTTTGCCAAGCTACAGCCCTAGTTGGAAAAGCAGGATGCTATAAGCCCAGGGACTCCAACATGGAAAATAGCAGGTTATTATTGCTAAAGCGTGTAAATTCATTAGTTGACTTATTGCATTAAAAAACATGTTGGGTCATATTCTTCATCTCTAATAAATATACTTATACTTGTGTCTATATATGTACAACATATGAGTACATTAGGAAGAAATAGATCACGTAATAATGAGTATAAAACGTTACTTATAAAGATCAAATAAAGGGATTAGAACGATTCGGGAAACGATAAAATCAGTAGCAATGGAAAGTTATCCATGAATGAATGGAATATGACAACTGAGAGGTAAGACGCTTGATCAGAAGTACGAATGAGAACATCATATCCAAATATGCTGGGATCCGGTTAAGCTACTTCTCCTTTTTCTAACATGTTGAAGACGGCTACATGCTTTATACAGAGATCCAACCCAAATAGTTTAAAATAAGAGCAATACCAGTGGTTTCTAACTTAATGTTTTTCTTGTTACACACTGTATATCTTTTTCTTATTTTTATTAGTAATTTGTGTTTTTACTTGATATAGTGTTATTACTAATATCAGGATTAAAAATAGTAAGTTGAACAGAAACATTTTTCCTATTATATATCACATCCGATTACGTAAACGAATAAATTTGTTGATTTTTTAAAATAGAATAAAATATTTCTTGATAAAATTTAATTCCCAGTCATCGTAAGATTAAGATGATACACAATTTTTGATAGCGAAGCATACTGAATTAAGAAGAGTAAATCGATAACATAGTGAGATCTCTATGAAAGACACTTCAGGAAATGAAAGATATAAATAAAAAAAATCAATCAACAAACTAAAAGTCTTATAGAAAAACGTCTAGTCAACACTATTTTGTCTATTATAATCTTCGCTCAAAATTTTGTGACAAAAAAATTTTCATCTTTGCAGCCTTTTCAACTGGTTTACTTTTAAGTTTTGAATAGGCTAATCCAAATGAGAAAAGTATCCTCATAACATATGCAACTAGAGTAGGTGCTGTAAACAACCAACAATTATTGTCTCACGTTGTGCCAAAGGTTAAGGAGTTCAATCATGCATGACGACTGGAGTAATCATACAAGACTGATGGATTAAACAAGTTTTATTAGATGGGCTTTATATTTTCTCTTTAGTACAATGAGAAATAGAATATTACAAAATAGGTAGCCAGAGAATCTCTCTCTCTCTCTCTCTCTCTCTCTCTCTCTCTCTCTCTCTCTCTCTCTCTCTCTCTCTCTCTCTCTCTCTCTCAAAATGGCCAAAACTTCAATTTGTACTAGCAAAAACATCACGACAACATGATTTATTACATTGTAACTTGGTGATGCGAAAGTATGGGAGACAAATGTATCTGTCTGACAAATTCTTGCTTTGTAAATTAGATACAGCATTTGCACTTTCTTTATAAATAGAACACAACACTGTAGTTTATGAAAAATAACAATTATATCATATCTATGAGAGATGAAAAGATGGTTAGAAGTGCTAGTGTAGGAAAAGTCAAATTGAATAATATAAAAAAGGAAAATAAGAAAAACAAAACACCTTTGTTTCTTTGGTTATTTTGGGGGGGTTGCTGTTGTTTGAAATAATCAGTAACTGCCATTCTTCGTGTTCGAACCATATTGTTTAAAATATTCCGATAAATTTCAAAAAGTTTACGATGATTGCATATGAAATTATGCTGCACGACCTCGACAGTAAAAATAACGTTAAATGGGCAAAGGAAATTTCCAGGTACCGCTCAAGTATGCAATGGACATAAGTGTTGATTTAGTATAAAAAATGTTATGCTAAGGATTTGGTGAAAAATATTTACATAAATAAATGCACCGTAAAACTGGCCACGCAAATGATCGTTGTGGCAGCCTCAACCATTAACTTCATCCCATAGCAAAAGAAACCTAAGATCAACGCACTTATCTACATAAAAAGAAATAATAACTATTTTTGGTCTCCTAAATTTTCTCCCCGTGTGTTTTTGCAGCAAACAACCCGTTTTGTGCCAATATTTACGCGTGTCAATTCTTCCTTCTGGTCTTTGTAAACTATTAAAATGGAAGACATTCCCTCAAGAACACTATCCTTCAGGAAAGGGATCAGGAACTTAAAAAATACTGAAAAACTTACAACACTAATTTTGGTCTTGCTTGGACTTATAGCATCCTGCTGCTTGTCGAATTATGGTTGAAACTCAGCGTATTATAATAATAATAATAATAATAATAATAATAATAATAATAACAATAATTCCTTCCATCCTTCCAATTATAAAAGTAATGATTTTCGACCTTACTGGTGTAACTGAAGCAAGCAAAAAGGCAATGGTACCAACATTTTCCTTTAATCTATTCTACATTCATTATACATTTTTTTCTAGTTCAGGTCTTAAAATAGTTTCCATCAGAAGCGTATTTAGTCCTCAACGTTGGGTAAGAAAACGTAAAAAATTAAAGTTACATACATATTCTTTCCTTCTGTTCTCTGTTCCAGACCTTATACCTGTTCCATGATCATGCAGCCTCTCCTTGCAACGACCCAACGCCCCTACCCAGAGAGCACACTCCATCCAGACCCCTCGTGACGCGCTATTTCCGGTTCTCGCCCGCATTCTTTAGGCAGATTTATTTTTACCTTTTAGTCTTTCATCTTTAGTGCTTTCTTCGTTTAATATTTTTTGTGAATTCCACTATTTTTCTATTCTTATATCAATCTAGGATATACGGATACGAGAACAATCTAAAGTAGATGATATTCTAACATGTACGAAATAACAATGAGCAGGGCATATGAGAATGGCAGATAATAGATGGACATTAAGAAAAACAGAATTGGTCCCTGGATATTGCAAATGAAGCAGGAGAAGGAAGAGAATACGATGGGCTGACGAGCGAAGAAATTTTGTGGGTATAGACTGGCATAGAATGGCCATAAACAGACGCGAGTGGATGGACAGGTCTGAGACCTTTGCCCTGTAGTGGACTGGTAACGGCTGATAATATGACTCTTCATCTTTTTACTGACATTTTATAATTATAATTACTTTTTCGACATTAAATTGTGAATGATATATCTTTAAGTAAAGCCAGTCTTTCTATGCATAAGATTATCTCTATCTCTAATGAATGCTCGATATAGGCAGTTAGCAAGAGTTTTTATCCCCATCACCCTCTTTCCCTATTTTTCGTCCCTTCAATTTTGACACATGACAGATTTTGTATGACCAATGGCACTCTATTTAACCCCAAGTTATTGCTACTAGAGAATTCTTTTCATTCAATGACCCTTTATACAGATAACATAGTATATAGCTTACCTAACTTAAATTGATAGATATTTGGATGAACGAACAGCTTGCCTATGGAAAGTTTAGAAGTTATTATCTCTTGTGACTGGAACAATAATTAATATTAGGAAATCTCCTTCAATTTCTTTTTTCTTTCATAGTGATGTTACTGACTTCATCTAGTATCGGATTTCTTCCGGATATTCAAGTTTCCATTATTTTTTATGGTATATAAAATATACCAGTAGTGAAGTATATGAAAATTCTCTATATCTATTTGGCTGAATAACCACGTGAAATACTTCAACTTCATATTGACCTGAATTTTAATGGTAACATACGCTCAGTCGTGTGCCAAAGAGTAATCCTTGCAATTTTCTTTGCGAATCTTTGTCATTATGGAAATCCCCATTCAAGAATGCGTATCCAATTTTTGAAAGCCGTTCTTTCAGGAAAGCTAATGGGTGTGATCGTCCAACATACATACTTACATATGTACATGCATGCATACATACATACACAAACACACACACACACACACACATATATATATATATATACAAATATATATATATATATATATATATATATATATATATATATATATATATATATATATATATATAAACAACTCCCCCCTTAACAGGGGGGGATATAAACAATACCATCGTCATCGTCCCATTCGTATAATACCACTGAATCAGGGCGTCACGCCTGCGCCTGCATTAGTTACGTTGAATTGAAATAATACCTTGATGCCCTAGGTCCCGGCGCCTTTTCAAATCTCAAAGCAATTGAAGAATTATTAAGAATGTTGTAAAATCGTATTCTATTTTTAACATGTTAACATCTAAAAATGAAGCTTGTAAATATCGACACTTAAAAATTTGCCGTAAAAACGATAAAATACAGGAATAAATGTTGCCAGGCATTTACAGTTTTAAAAACGGATATATTGACGTAAAGGAGTGATATTACGGACACCAACCCATAAGAGATAATAACAAAGTAGGGTAAAATTACGGTCGCCTGTATTTTACTGAAATACGGCTGAGAATCGTAGATTTTTATGGAGAATTTCCTATTAAAACTACGGTTTTTTAAGTGTATATTTCCTAGTATATTGTCATTCCACTTCTAATCCTTCATGTTTAAAACTGAATTTGTGTGACTTTAACTTACATATGTAAACCTTCACAGTTCTTGACTGCGTTGCTCTAATGACTGCCCCTAATACTCTCATTCGACGAAGAGCAAAACACTAGAATGCTTATCAATCAAACCGAAGCTGACCACCAAGTTCAGAACGAAAAAATGGGAGTGGCCATTTACGGGCCTCCTTCTTTGGTCATGGCCAACACATTTAGTAGACAATCCAGATAATGTTGTTGAACGTGTTAAGCTCAGCATGGGATCTACGGAATGAGTATAATGGAAGAGCAATCATTTTACCCCGAGCAAAACTGGGGTACTGCAAGGAGAATTGTTGAATGTTTGGGGTGGGCGACCATTCCAGCAGCATAGTAGAATAATTAATGTTTTATAAACATAAGATAAAAACCTTAATATTCTACAATGAGAAAAAAAAATCATAAAACAGAGATAAGGTAACAAAAGCTGATACAATTACATAAATGTCCTGTTTTAATGCAACTAATAACAGGACAAGTCATTTCTGGAAAACTCATATCAAACAACTCATGCCTACACAATTGATATCTAAGACAACTGATATAGACTTACAG
This sequence comes from Palaemon carinicauda, assembly GCF_036898095.1. Classification (NCBI taxonomy): domain Eukaryota; kingdom Metazoa; phylum Arthropoda; class Malacostraca; order Decapoda; family Palaemonidae; genus Palaemon; species Palaemon carinicauda. The sequence continues at coordinate 53,601,688 of NC_090761.1, read as the reverse complement.
GATAACTCATAAGAAGTGTAACATTTTCACTTTAAGAAAAACCCACTTTAAGACATCATAAACTTTAATACGATACAATGCAGTATATCGTATAGAGATGAAGTGCTTGTTTTTTTTTTTCTTTTTTTTTCAGTAGGCTTAGTGATTGATATTATTTGCCACAAGATCTGCATTGTATCTGGAAGTGACTAACATAGGACCAAAATGAGGAAGAGGCGCTACAAAGTTCGTTTGTCTCCAATAATTCAAAATATTTCAGAGAGGACTTCAACTGGCATCACTATAACTAATAAGAGAATTGAATGTTTTCCTAATACCTTACAAAATTCATTATTCGTGCCAATTTCTGAATATCAGGTAATTAATAAATTCACTAAATTTGCAGGCGATTTTGGTGCAGAAAATAGAATTGATTTGGAACGGGGAGTGCAAATAACTTCAAGGCAGTTCTACAACGAGTGCTGCAACGACTGATAACTTTACTTGAAAAGTATGATCCAGAACAGAAAATGCCTTTCTGGCAGCAAATATTCCCGCCGCAATCTTATGGACGCTGGTGTAAATCATTTGTAAATTATATTTTGCGGTCCTTAGTTTGCTATTGAATATAGGAAAAAGACAATGTAAATGATATTGAAGAAGTTGAAGTATTATATTACCTTAAACATTGAAATAAAGTACCATACTTGCTTGAAAGTACTTTGCAAGTTTATTCTGTAAACATAAACCAGCTATAAAAACCGACCATGTGTACCCATGCATTTGTTTCTCCTTGTGTAGAATGTATAACCTTCAGGTTATGAACTCCAAGTAAAACCATAAGTAAATCTATACGAGAAAATACTTAGCAACATAATGTACTAAAAATTTTAATCGTTTGAACGAAAACGACAACGTAGTTTGAATGAGTGGAATTTTTTGGAATTTGGACGTTTTCGCCTTCAAACTGGCTAGGCTAATATGTTATCAGCCTTCACGATCAGTCTGGATCCACTGCACAGCTTCGTTGGAAGTTTAATGATTACACCATCGTTGACCGTACCTCAAGTAGAATCCACATAAAAGGTACCATAAATTAACAATCACATGGAAAATCATAATAGCACAGTTGCCCTAAACACCAATTAATAGTACTGTAATGTTAAAGTTGGAAGTTGAAAATAACACATATGACCTAAAAATGGAAAAAAGAATGACATGGGCAAATGTCATGTCACTAATACCACCGTTTGGGAAGAGTTCTTGTGACAGACAGACATATATTTTCTATTTTAAAAGCATAGATGAAATTAAGGTTTTCTCATTTTTTCGGTCTGTTACTTAAAACCCTCGAATCTCCATCTCTTTAAGCCAGTTGAGAACAGATGGTTCATGTTTATCCTTTGAGTATTGAAATGAAAGTCAATAACACCAACTCGGAAGACCTTACCTGAGAAGGGGCGGCTGTGTTATGATGTGGGAGATGAACGCACATACTCCCCATCGTCGACATGTGCTGGAAGGTACTCCTTTGCTCACACTCAAGGGGCCTATTTCCTTTTGCTTTATTAGTGAAAATTCCACCGCTTTGTCACTCTTGGAAACGAAGCACTAGGCCTTCGATAGAATGCACCACTTGACCATATACAAACAAACTAATATTTATATGGTGTATCAATGGAAAAGGCCCATGTGTTCATATATGCATTAATGCCTACATCGAGAAAAATTTAGTAAGACTTCCACGGAGAATGTTGTTTATGTATCATTAAAATTGGGCTATTTTCTGACACTATAAATAAGGAAGTTCACTTAAAACAGGCACTAACACTCCAAAACATGGCAAATCTTTTAGTTACATTATTATACAAAGTAATGTTTAAACTCAAAAGACTCTACAGTACTTCTGTAAGTAGACTACTGACAGTGGAAACCAGGTTAACACTAATTCACATCTTTACGAAGGAAATTTAGATTTTTTTTTATATGGATATTATTTGTTTATTTTATTCAGTTCCAATATTCAACGCCCGTAAAAACAAACTTCGTCTTCATAGTTGTTTATCAAAAGTCATATTTTATCAAGACGATCTTTATACGCTATTTCTTAAGATGGCTACAGGTTAAATATCTGGGATTCCTGGAAGAATATTCCCTGCATTTTCAAATGCAAGAAATACAAAACTAAGGTCAACATTAATATCGAAACATCACAAAATAATATAACATTACAATCATTAACAAGTAAGCCTACGTAAACAAAACATCACAAATGCAGATTCATTGAAAAATTATAAAAACCTTACACTGAACACATGCACATCTTCATTGAAAAATTCAAAACCTTTACACTCTGAACACATGCACATCTTCATTGAAAAATTATCAAAACCCTTTACACTCTGAACACTCACAAATCACCCAAGATTAAAAAAAAAAAAAAAAAGGAACAAAATTTCATAAAGTAGACGTCCATGATCTAATGGTCGTAGATTCTTCAGTGTGTTTCATTTATTTCCCTCTACGCAAAAATGCCAACGATTGAAAGAAGGTAATTAAACATATCATTGTTATTTTACATTTAGTCTTCCCACCCGTAGTTTTTTCCCTTGACGCTTAAACCATCTTCAGAGCGTATTGTTTATTGCTCTGACCTAATCTGACCTGAAAAGCATGGCTACAGATCCTTCCTCAAGGGCACATTTCCTGGCATCTTATTTTATATTTTATTGCAAAGATATCTATCATCATGCAACGCAAGATCGGTGTCATTGTTTATGAGGGAAATATAGCCATACAGTACATTCTCAACCGACGACAATATAATTCAAGTTAATCCGTTAGTAGAATGATTAATTAGTCCCAATAGAATTATACCGTATAACCAAGTCTAATAATGAGTCATATCTTTATCGATTCGTTGTAAGACAATAATTATGACTATAGTTTCAGCATGGTGTAC
>NC_090761.1:53576247-53596247 GCF_036898095.1 Palaemon carinicauda | reverse complement strand
ATATATATATATATATATATATATATATATATATATATATATATATATATATATATTATACATATTTCTCGCCCTAACAAATTTCCTTACACACAATGTAATAAGGAAAAAACTTATCTTAATAAGTAAAGCGTTTTTACTTTCAGTCGAATTAAGTATTCAGATCTCGCTTCCATAATTGAGAAAGATTGCTTTTTACCTCCGCCAACGTAATTGGAAGGAGTCTATGTTTTCGCCCCTGTTTGTTTGCGTATTTGTGTGTTTGCTTATGAACAGCTTCCTGACCACAATTTTAATCGTCGAGTATTGAAACTTGCAGGGATTAACTGTTATGCAAAAAACTACAAAAGATTAAATTTTTGGAAGGTTAAGGTCAAAGGTCAAGATCACGGTCAATCAAGATATCCAATTCAGGTAATCAGCCATAAGTTTGGACATCGTTGTCACAGAGACTTCAAACTTGGTTCATATTTTAGTTTATGAAAATCCACGCCAATTAATACATGTTAAGGTCAAAGAAGAAGGTCAAGGTCGAGAAATAAGTGCTGCGGCGGAGTTCTGCACTCTACTGAATGCCCTCTAGGCTCTGTAAGATAAGCTAGCTGCTAGTCTGAATGTTAAAAATTAAACACTATATTAGAACAACAAACGATTATCATTACTACCAAAGCTACAATCTTAGTTGGAAAACAAGGATGCTACAACACCAAGGGCTCCAACAGGGAAATATAACTAAGTGAGGAAAGGAAAAAAGGAAATAAACAAACTATATGAAAAATAACAAATAAAGAATATAAAATATCTGAAGATCAGTATCCACGTTAATATAAATGTTATAAACATAAACTATGAAGAAAGACTCGTGTTTGCCCGTTCAACAAAAAACAATCGCTGCAAGTTTAAACTTCCGAAGTTCTATCTGAAAACTGCTTGATTAGGAAGATCATTCCAAAAGCTGTTCACAGCTGGAATAAAACTTACACAGCAGGTCTCATACTTTAAAGTCTCATTTTAGTCTCAGTTTAAAATTAACATTTTAAGCAACCAGGAAGGTATTTAACACTGATGTGTTCACTACTAACTATTACTAACCGTGAAATCCTTTCCTCGTCAATTATGGGTCCCAAATAGAATATTGTAAAATAATAAATATACGCCTTAATACTAAGAAAAGTGTACCTTTATATGAAAAAAAAAAAAAATTGTGGCTAACTAACTCTTTACACTACTTTTACTAATTCTTATATTTCTAAACTATTTCTCTTTCTTCTTTCCCCCATTTTACCTATCAGCTAACAAAAAAAAAAAAAACAGATCACATAATCTCTCAGGCAATTACATTCATGCTGAGATAAAGTAATGCTTTGGTAAGGCAAGCGTGCATCACTCAAAATGGATATGACAACAATCATTAAGCAAAACCATTTAACAACATATACCAATTAAAAATACATCAATAAGCATGTCTGCCACATTCAGTGAGAAGTTATGATACAGTTTATTTCAACTATACTTCGAATAAAAATATTTTCCACTTTAATAATATTTACTCTAGATTAAAGTCATACATTTAAAATCGACCACCCAATGATCATTTATATTTCATCATCATCCTCATCATTTCATAAGCCTATTGAGGCAAAGGGCCTCAGTAAGATTTCGCCAGTCGTCTCTATCTTGAGAATTTAAATCAATATTTCTCCATTCATCATCTCCCAGATCACGCTTCATAGTCCTCAGCCATGTAGGCCTGGGTCTTCCAACTCTTCTAGTGCCTTGTGGAGCCCAGTTGAAAGTTTGGTGAACTAATCTCTCTTGGGGAGTGATCTCACCCACATATGGGACTCTGGTAATCTCTTTTATTATTTCTATTCCTGCCCTGCCATTTAACTTCCAATATTCTTTCGAGGGCTTTGTTAGTTTTTTCAGATCTATCAAAATACTATTTCAATTCATATTCAAATTATCACAATTCTCCTCGGTTTTTAATATAAGTATAAGAAGATAAACATCCCCAAAGCAAAAACAAATATGAGAAAGTAAAAATTTATGATAATTCTTGAACGATCCTCATTGCCATCTCCCCTATATAATAAATCCAAGCGTCTGGATATATATATATATATATATATATATATATATATATATATATATATATATATATATATATATACATATATATATATGTATATATATATATACATATATATATATATATATATATATATATATATATATATATATATATATATATATATATATATATTCCTTTTCGGCTACGTTCACCTCTCCCTGTCCCTCTGGGTAGGGGGAAAGGGAGTATTCATACCTTGATGAGAGGGGGTGGGCGTGCATGTGTTCATATCTATCTAAATATTGAGCAGCAATTTAGAAGGGTCGCGTACACTATCAAGATAATAAAACCTAAATTCACGCAACGGCCTACATTAACATAATCCATTTCACAGTTCCATGCAAATGATACCCAAAGAAGGTGAGCATCCCATAACCACAATTATGAAGCTCGCTACGAAGCCACCCAAACCCTTCCACAACAGAGATACCTATCGACCTTCCAGCCTAAATCAACACCTACGCGCCTACTAACCGGTGCCCACCAGCGCCACTCATTGCTACTGTCCCTCCATCAACACACCCACTCTGCAAACCCAAACGCCTTCTCGATACACCCCATGTTAAGTACGAATCAACCCCTCCTTCACATCGGATGCGTATCTCTATTGGCGATTCTCCTTTTACATGAAGTGCAGTAGGTTTTGTTGTTTGGTTTCATTGCTGCTTTTCTCATGTATAGATATATTGTACAAGCTAAATGGTATGGAAACTCAGGAATTTCTTTAACATAATGAAGACTTGCGTGGTGATATATATATATATATATATATATATATATATATATATATATATATATATATATATATATATATATATATATATATATATATATATATACACACCAGTGAATGAGTTTGTGTAGGGGACTTCTAGGGTTCAACAAATCTATTCACAGCATGAATTACAATGACGTTACATGATATGCATATATGTATTTAAATATATGTAAAGTCATAACCAACACATTTGCAATTGAGAGAGAGAGAGAGAGAGAGAGAGAGAGAGAGAGAGAGAGAGAGAGAGAGAGAGAGAGAGAGAGAATGTTACATAAAACACTGACGGATTAATAACACCAGATAACCTAAGTAGATAAATATGTATGGGTATTGGAAAAAACAATCAACCTCAAAGCCTTAAAGAGTTACAAAATATCATACGTAAAACCGTCAAGGAACTAAACTTAAGTCACTTGTCCATTAACACAAAGGTAAACATAACTTATCAACACCCATAAACGGAAAAAGGAGACAGTAATAACATCCAAACATTCCATCCACGGAGTATGTAAGGATGACGGTCCAGGGAGTCGACGTCAAGTTCTCTCCCAACTTGTTTTTCAAGACAGGTCACTTATAAGATTGTGGGTAAATATGATATTACCTCTCACTGAATTGAGATACATACATACATACATACATATACCAAGGCACTTCCCCCAATTTTGGGGGGTAGCCGACATCAACAAATGAAACAAAACAAAAAGGGGATCTCTACTCTCTACGTTCCTCCCAGCCTGACAAGGGACTCAACCGAGTTCAGCTGGTACTGCTAGGGTGCCACAGCCCACCCTCCCCCGTTATCCACCACAGATGAAGCTTCATAATGCTGAATCCCCTACTGCTGCTACCTCCGCGGTCATCTAAGGCACCGAAGGAAGCAGCAGGGCCTACCGGAACTGCGTCACAATCACTCGCCATTCATTCCTATTTCTAGCACACTCTCTTGCCTCTCTCACATCTATCCTCCTTATTTCTTTAAAAGAAGAGCCGTCTGATATTAACTCGACCGTAAAATCTGTATAGGAATTTCTTAAATTTTTTTTAGGAGGTTCCAATAAACCGCCTAATCTAATGTCCTAGTTTAGCCCAAGTTGGAAGAAAACACGAAGAAAGTAAGGAATGGAGAAAGGATGAAGCTAAACGATAATGAAAGTTATACACCTGCAGTGAACATCATACAATCAACAAGTTTTTTATCCACGATTTAAAAACCTAAGGAATGGAGAAAGGATGAAGAGGAACAAGTATATAGTTAACAAGGTTTTTTTTTTTTCATTTATATAAGAACATTCAGACTCAAAACAATGACAGAAATATCGTAACAATAAATATTCAACCATGTCATCAGATAAAAAAAAATGCAACGGTGAACAAACAAACCAGTCATTTGCATGAATTTGCTGGGATGATGACTAGGCATTTTTTAACCTTGATATGATCTATACTTATGAAATTACAAAAAAAAATTTTTCTTGAAAATACAATTGCTGTAACGGTCTCTCATATATCATTACTCTGGCTTCTTTATCATGATTTATGGTGACGTCAAACAACTTAATGACATCAACATAACAATAAAGGCAAGTTTCAGTCAGATCGTGACTTTATATCAGAGCCAAAATATTACAGATGAAATTAATATTTTGAAATACGAAGCCTATGGAAAAGGTAACCTGCTGTCTTTTTCTAGCACCCCCACCCCACCCAAAAAAAAATAATCAAGGAAAATGAAGGAAGAATGGAACTTATCCACTTAGGAAACAATTGGTCTTATTCCTTACGAAAAAAAGGAGTTTTCAGACATAATGCAAAACATAGTTTGGAAGGGAATACCAATGCTAGGTAGGAAAAAGTCACTGAACTGTGTATTATGAGTGTTATAGATTTACGTCAGTCAATCAATCATTCACATCCAAATAATGATCACGTTAAGAGTAAGGTGTAATAATTTTCAAATATATTGCTATCATATTGTAATTGGTTCACAGCTGGAGCAAAATTCCTAAGGAACGGTAAAGTATTGAACCATACGAAAGAAAAGGCAAGACTTCGGAAGGACTAGGCAATTTACAATAATAACATCCTAGAATTAACTGCATGTCTAGTGATAATGATAGGGTGGTATAGACAGGAAAGATATGACTGCAAAATGTAATTGCTAATTGAATGACAGGGCCATGGATTGATACTTAGAAAAGCTGGTCCGTATATATCGCTAATGGAATTAGCATTTGCATATCTACCACCTAAAAATTTAAATTTGGGAGAGAAAATGATAATATCTGGATGGGGGAACTATTGTCCTTGACCCTCTAACAATCCCATTTTGAGTAGAATTAGGGTTCAGTTTCATTCCCCTTAACATACACCCTCCCCAATGATTTAGCTAAATTCACCTCAAGAGATTCAGAAATAATAAGGTAATGGAATCGAGGCATCTGGAGAAATATCGTATATAGGGCCTGTTTATTTTATATGACAAAATGCATATTATGCCTTTAGGGAAAAGATATAAAACAGATAGTGAAAAGGAAGAAAACAGGGCCCAATTAAATACCTTTCGAAAAATTATAAATATGAAGTCAATACACAACGTCAAATCAAGTTATCTCGGCTTTTACGGGCTGCAGAATTGAAACGACAACAACAAAATCTAAGCTCTGAATAAAACATTCAAGCTCTTTCAATAAAGCTTTGATGGAAAAGAAAAAGTAAGCTATCAATCAACCTGCGACGCTTACGATTTTGCTAGAAAAAAGATTAAATTCATTTCGTCCACTGCACGATGAGGGGAGAAAAGAGGTGTATAGATTCACCAATGGAATTCTCTTTACATAAACAAATTAGATTTACTTGAACCCTGTTTTTCAAGCATGAAAACAAAAAATTAACAAATAGATATGACTTGAATAAGAAATCCACAAGCAGCATTCCTGTTTTTTGGCTGAGCTCACATAAAAAAAATTATGACGAATATGACATGAAAATAACTTTACTGGTACAACATTCAATTTGGTAAAATAAAATGCTATCTTGGCATAAAGGAAAATCACAATTTAGAAACAATATTTCATAAAGTTATGAAAATAAATGACAATAAAATATGGTGGTCTGAAGCCTGAAGGCAAAAAAGAAAACAAGACTGGAAAACATTTGCATAATGTTAGGCATTAATAGTCGTCATAATTGGCCAGCTATTCTGCTACAGATAAAAATTTGTGTTAACTGTGATAATAATACGGTATTTTTAAGACAAACATTGACTTAATTACTAGTGTGGGTGAAACTTATACATGAAAATCTATTAATTAATTCTGTGTTATTTCAGCGTTTAATCTCCACTGCAAAAAAAAAAAAAAAAAAAAAAAAAAAACAGGATTGTAAATAATCTATTTATTTACTGCCGCCAACTGTCAATGTGTATGTAAAGATTATCAATAATCGAAATATATAATAAAGAAATCAACAAACGAACGCATATTCATTCCAAAATTTTGTCATACACACACACACACACACACACACACACACACACATATATATATATATATATATATATATATATATATATATATATATATATATATATATATATATATATGATTATCTGGCAATTCTTTCACATACGTATGGGCAATGTAAATACAAAAGTGTGTCCTGGGTGTATTTCAAATCTGTTTAGTGTATAGTAAGGATACTCGACAAATAAAAGTAATTTGACCAAAAACGGAAACAAACAAAAATATAAAAACTTTGAAATAGAATACCCTTTACAGGAAATATCTTATCAAAGGTTAAGCTAAGGTTTACCACCTGAGCTATTTTTCACTAACCATTACTAAAAACTCTATCGCTGTTGCTGACAGCTGTCAGCAATTTTGATAGCAGACGACATTCAGCAACTTGTCTGACGCATACTTCAAGTTTTAAACGAGAGAGAGAGAGAGAGAGAGAGAGAGAGAGAGAGAGAGAGAGAGAGAGAGAGAGAGAGAGAGAGAGCTGGCGTAACCTTTTCTTCAACACTGACCTTACTTATACGCTTATGGAAATGCGTATTGTGGCATGCATAACTTATCAGATTCTTCTGGTAAAAATATAAGAAACAAAGAGCATCCGAAGATGAGGAAGAGCATACATATATATATATATATATATATATATATATATATATATATATATATATATATATATATATATATATATATATATTGTTTCCTTAGAAGTAATGGATCCAGAGACTTAACTTTGTGCTAATTGGCCCCTTAGCCTTTACTCCTTTCGATAGACAATAATCGACTAAGCACTTGACAACTAATTTGCTAATTAGGTCCAAAAAGATAAAATATGTATTTTGGAAAACTGGAAAAAGCAGTTATGCTTCCAGGGGACAAGATTCTGACCAATTACTGCGGTAAGAGAGTTTAAAACTTCCAAAATACTAGTCCCATCAAACGCGTGACATTGCTCATCAGTAGAGTGTTAAACTCTCCTAAACGAAATACCGTATTCGTCACAAATTAGCACGCACTCGAGGTTCCTGAATAATAATGACCTTGACAATACTAATATACTGTTCATGGCATCTATCTAGTCTTTTCTAAGCCTGAACTCCAAAAACTTACGGATAATGGACTCCACATAAACAGATCCAATAATGATATTTTGTACCATCCTTTGGGCTATAGTAGCCTTTTAAAGGTTTTAAGGTTCAAAGGTCGCTCATGAATGGCAGAGTTTAAGGGACAGTGACATTGCTCTAGCAAGCAGGACAATGCCCTAGAGACTGCGGCTCCCCGAAACGCCCCATCCTTAGCTCACAAAGAAGGTGAGGTTGTACCAACCAAAGAAACTATCGAGTTTGAGCAGAACTCGAACCCCAGTCTGGCGTTCACCAGTCAGGGACGTTACCAAATCGGCCACCACTACCCTAAAATCATTTATCACCAGTTTTCCCTGAATATTATTCTCACACCAATATTACTTTAATCAGCATATAGCAATGGCCATGGAACCACCAACAATCAGTAACATTTATTCAACAGCAATGTTAACAAAAAGAGGAAGGAAGCGACATGCTTGCTACCAGCAATATTCACCGGTTAAAGAAAAATGACTTCTAAACACCTTCCAAAGGTTATATCAAGAAAAAATACATTTAAGAGTTCTTCCCAGGGACCAAATGAGTAATATACAACACAACATTAGTGCTTACATTCCATAAATTTAGCCTATAATGTTAAGTATGTCACATAAACCTTAAAGATAAGAGAGAGAGAGAGAGAGAGAGAGAGAGAGAGAGAGAGAGAGAGAGAGAGAGAAAACGTTCTCATACCAGATCCTTTGGAATTATAATTCATTAGCTTTCCCTAATGAGGACCATCATCGGTTCTCATAAAAGATTTCAAGTAAATAATAATACAAAACAAGCCAGTTGAGTGCACCGGCACTTGAAAGAAAAACTATGCTGTTTTCATCCTTAGATATACATAAATTACTAATCAATATGAAAATATGCACGAGTGCGGAAAAATGAAGAGTAGTTCTCATTGACGACTGGGTACTTTGAACTTCGTCCTTTATACGCCGCGAGGCTTCGGATTGACTCCAGGCCACATTTTCATCTAACCTTGCATTGATTTATTGAAAGCGTAATCTTACGTTACACCTACAATGGTCACGGATGTTTCTTCACAAAGAATCCAATCAGATAACATAATGATTTGAATATAAAGAAAATTATATGATACGAAAATACACATGCATATCTCTCTCTCTCTCTCATCTCTCTCTCTCCTCTCTCTCTCTCTCTCCTCTCTCTCTCTCTCTCTCTCCCCTGTTAATAAAAATCTATGAGTAACAGATCTGTAAAGGAGTTTATAGCTCAACAAGAGTTCCAAACAAAGTCTTATTTCATACGGGATTATGACACCACCGAATATAAACAGAGAGGCCCTTGGGGATTTTAACACAGCTTGCACATACAGACGCATCATTTTCGTGTTCCTCTAAAGGCACCGTTTACTGATTCCACTGAGGTACGTGAGTACGAACACACTCATAATCAACACTTTTTATTAAAAGCATTATTTTTCTTGTTCACAGAAAAAGCATCCACTATTCCTTTAGTAATTGTCAAGTTCAGGTCCCGAAATCCTTTATATATTAAATTATATTTCAGACAAATTCAATTGAATTTTGACATTTCAGAAGAATAAAGGTGTTTAACGTTACGTTTTCTTCATATAACTTACGTCGATTACATATAACAAAAGAAAACAATTCATTAAATGAATATAAAATATTTATCTAGCCTGATAGCAGGGCATTCACATTTAACAGCGTACACTACTCGTTAAAATTCTTGTTCCTCTCCAGAATAACACAATTTCGTCACTGAAGAACATAATAAAAACACCTTTAAAGTGTAAGAATTCATTACTTATATTCCAGTATCACTTGAAAGAAGAACCCAATCAAGGGATTCAGCATTGGGCCTTTTCACTGTATAGAAAATAATCAAACCATCACAGAATAACACATTATCCTGCATACGAAATTATATAGATTTCAGAGTAGAATAACATGAAATCAAGGGATTCAGAGCCTGGCCCTGCAGGATCTCAACCTTTGCACCTATCTCGCTCTCTCTCTCTCCAGCAGCGAGCTTACACAGCACAACACGACCTCTCTACACCACCACACACAATACCGGCCGTGCAGACGTTTAAGACCCTACCCTCTCTCTCTCTCTCTCTCTCTCTCTCTCTCTCTCTCTCTCTCTCTCTCTCTCTCTCTCTCAGACGATGGCGGTTGCCCTTATGCGACCCCAGCGTCCCTCAACAGGAAAGACAGGAAGAGAACAATAATTTATCACAATAAAGAGAGGAACGAACAATGGGAAAATAAGGAAATTCCCGAAAACTGGAAAAAAAATTGGTGATTCTATCTGTAAACATACATAAATTTTGAAAATTTTAAAAAAGGGGAATATTGCAAACTGAATCATTTGAAAATAACATAAAAAGGAAGCAAGAGTAAAATGTGATAGAAATTATCCTGGAATTGAATGAAATCTGCAAATGTGTATTTTTTTCATTTGCATATTATCTTTGTCCCTTATCACATCTTTTTCCATTAGGAAATTTAGCCATTCTTCTATATATATATATATATATATATATATATAATATATATATATATATATATATATATATATATATATATATATAGATATAGATATAGGCTATATACTGTATACATATACTTATATATATATATATATATATATATATATATATATATATATATATATATATGTATATATATGTGTATATATATATATATATATATATATATATATATATATATATATATATATATATATATATAAATGACTTAATTTAATACTGCAAAATAACATGTGATAACAAAGATAATATATAAATAAAGAAGAAGATATGTGTATGTACACTCATAATGGGAGTGGGTCAAGTGACGAAGTTTTCCAGCGACGGAAGTTCATCTGGAGGTGATATCTACAAGGACAAGACCTCCCATGGGAGCGGAAAGGAGTGATCATGCGAAATCTAAACCATTCGGGATATCTCGAATATGAACATAAAATTTTAATTAGGCAATTGAACAGATAAAAGCACAGGCTCTAAGACAATTAATAGTTTAAATGTGAAATATTTGTTTTGATGTTGTTGCTGTTCTTAAATTCTTTAATTATTGATTACTTGTAATTTCCTTATTCCCTTTCCTCCTTGCCATCTAGGGTTGTAGCTTACCTAGGAGTAATTGTAATAGTAATAATATCTATCTAAAACATAATTTATCTGATATATGTGTGTGACTGTGTACAAGTATGTCACACAGTTAATAAAATTAAGAAACGGATATATCGACCGAGTTGGTATTTGATATGACCTTACTATATTGCAGTTTAGTAAATTCAAAGTGCAAGAAGGTCTTAGCTGTTCCAAAAAGAAGTGTGCAGAAAATCCTCTCTCTGGTTTAGGTCATTAATCTTACCGATATCCCATTCATTATCTTCGCAAGAAACTGAAGATGGTACAGGTAAATATCAGTGAAATTATGAAGCCCAGGTTATAACAGAGTATGGATAATTGAGAACTGTTCGCAAGACCGTAGCTAATACACAGTTGTTTGTGAAGATTTGATTGTCCGTAGGTAAATGTGTATGCGTGTTAGTGAATCGGTTTGTGGACACGTGAGTTTGTGCATGAAAGAAAACTGCATTATAAATAATTCATTTAAAGACGTAGTTCTGTAAAAAAAAAAAAACGAATAATCCAAATCTCATTGGTGCCGGGGTCTCTCTCTCTCTCTCTCTCTCTCTCTCTCTCTCTCTCTCTCTCTCTCTCTTCTCTCTCTCTCTCTCTCATCTAATCTAACCTTAAGCTTTGGTGAATTATTATGGCGTTAATTAGCATCTTGTTCAGTACATCTATATGAATGTTTGTAAGTGCATTAAATGTTCATAGCGTTAAAGCAAAACAGCTGTCAATCAGATGCTTCTCAAAGATTGTGTACTCAGTCTGCGCTGATTCACTTCACAATCTCTTGAAGGAGCTTGTTACCACTCAAGGTGAATGTAAAAACGCAGTAAAATCCATGATGATTCACCATGCAAGTAAGAACTGCATTTCTCCCCAGTTCAATATCGAGGACAACTTCATCAGGCATGGGAACAAGGAAATTCATGAGAAAAAAAAGGCAGAATGACCTATAATTTGTTTCATGATTTTAACTTGAAGGTATTGACTAGACGCAAACATTCTTATAAACAAATATTCAATGGTACAAATATAGATAGAAAGATCGAAGCTGTATGCTTTATTACGTAGCAACGATGCATAATATTTACAATAAATTCTTATAACATTCAGCGCCCATCCTTGTGAAAGAATCTCGAATGGTAAGAATATCTTTTTTTAAACACTGGGGCCTTATGGCTAGCTCCAAATAAAAGCAAGACATCGGTGACTGAAACATTATGTCTAAACCACTGAATCAACGATGAGCTCCTGTGCAGAAAACTTCCACAGCACTAGCCGCTTCAAAAACTAAATGACCATCAACAGTTTATCGAACCCAACTACACCCACTGTACCACTTTATTCTTTATTACATATATATGAACACATAAACGCTGTAAAATTATACTTTCACAAATTCTTTATTTCAATGGCAACTATATTGTGCCATTTTTTTTTTAAATATTTCCTTTATTCGCACTATTGATTAAAGTCTGCTTTTAAAGTACATAAAGCATAATGTCTCAGAATTAATAAATATCCTACAATATTCTGATACTCTATTCAGTCTGTTATGGAATCCTCTTTAAATAAAATCTACAGTTAGCAGGATACTTACTGATTAACAGCAAGCAAGAAGTGTAAATGATTTAACTATGTAAAGAAAATTGTATTTATTAGCGAACGAAAGTTTCAGTGATAAAATCTTCAATATTTCACTGAATCCCACTACCAACGATTAGCCAATTTCAATTCTCGCCAAATTTCCCCAGAATCCTTTCATCTGTTATCAAAATGGTTTTTGAACACAAGCACAATCAACTCATTAAAAGTTTCATTAAATTTCCCATTTCTTGCAATATGAGTTTCTAGTAGTACCTGCAATCTGAACCTCTTTGTGAGCTAGGGATGGGGGTTTTGGAGACCCTACAGTACATGCTGAATAATCAGCACCCACTACCTGGCCCTCTGTGGTTCTAGCTTGGGTGGAGAGGGGGCTTGGACGCTAATCAGATACATACAGAATCAGTTTCTAAGGCATTGTTCTGTCACTTGTTTCTGCCGCTCATGAGTGACCTTTAAGTTGTTTAATCATAACTATCTATAGAAAGTTACACATCTACTGATGTTCACCTAGTGAAAATTTTTGCCCAATTATCTAAAATCCGTTTACTTTTCTAGAAATATTTTATTAACACACTTCGGAATAAAAAACACTACTTTTATGATCTAAGCACATGTATCGTGTGAATAAATTTGCCGAAGGCAACCTTATCAAAGACTTGGACGAATGACAAAACGATCTTATAGATTGCACCGACGGCGCCGCTATCAAGGCCGTCACTGAGGAAGATAAAACCATACATTACCGGTGTTGTTTGGATATAAAATGTTTGGGAAAGGACACGAGGCACTTTGGAATGGAATGACAAAAGACAAGAAGAACGATGATGAAATCTAGAAGGAAAGAAAAATTTACAACCGTTATTTTCACCTTTTTGCCGACTTGAAAAAGGATTATAAATCATATGTATTTCGCGTAAACAAATGACTATGCATACAAACTTCGTGTTTGGCAGAGGTGAAAAAAATTTACCAGGTCTGGATGATAACTACCAAACTGCATACCTGTTGAAACCCATGAATTACTTTAAAACAATTCATCATTCGCCGCTCGGCGAAATAACCCGCCTACTATCGTCAAAATATAAATTGCAAAATACAGAAATTGCGACGCGATCTACTTAACATTCAACGAAGACATTACCAAAGAGCTTGTTGTCTAGTCAGAAAGTCAACCGGAACAAAAATAATAAAAAAAAATGCGAAAAAAATAAATAGTATTACAAGAATAGGCAACTGCCCGCCACCCACCCACCTACGCTCTCCTCACTAGCAAACCTTCAAACATAAATTTCGATGTACTGTAAAGTACTTCTTTGTCATTTGGTGAAGATTTACATATTACTAGAGATAATGTGGTATTCATAAAATTGGGACCTTTACCACAAGCTGCCATGACGTCGCTTTTGCACATGGAATTTCGCAATGACTAGTCAACAAGAGAATAACGTTTGGCACCGTCCACCCTGCAGATTCCCAAATCTGACGTCACCTTTGGATTTGTCCTGCGATGCCTGAAACCATTCTCTCTCTCTCTCTCTCATCTCTCTCTCTCTCACTCTCCTCTCTCTCTCTCTCTCTCTCTCTCTCTCATCCGGGACACCTAATCTCCTTCTCAACTTCAACCGAACAGTAGTAAGAAGGATCACACGTGAGCTTTACGTGGAATCCCCAGGGACTTGCAAACGTCCTATTTCTGTGATCCTTTGAAACTGTACATTGGTTCGTGAAGCGTAAATCTCCCCATTAAATGTTTTATTGCTTAGCGTTAAAAGGAAGAACCACAGAACAAATCTCCAGGATATGCCCAACTCTTTAACGCGATTTAAAAAAGCGTATTGCATTTACGGCACCGTAATTTCACCATGCCTATCACAGACGGCATTTTATGAATGGTTTAACCATTACGTCATACGTTCTATGCCTTAGCGTCCAAACCGCCATCCCCCTAACTCCGAAGACACCCCCTGAACCCGTCTCCCAGCTGACTACTTCACACAAGCTGATGCTTTACAATTCGCAGTCATATCTTATTTGCTCTGTCACACCATTTGCCTTATATATCATATATCCTTACTCGCATCTTAACCTATCCCCTCCCCCCACCCCCCCACCCCCGTGCGAAACTGACCAGCCCTTTACTATATTTTTATTTTTCTCCATGCATGATATTTTTAGCTGATGTGTAAGATTAGTAAAAACAAAATGAGGATAACTAATTAATTAACCATGGTAGGGAAACGCTTATATAGTTAAGCATAAGTAAGAGTAATGTAAATAGTAGTTTAGCCATAATTTTATTTAGTTGTGCCAGATATTTGGGGTTTAAGGGGATGCTGTGTGTGGCATACAGGGTATTGCAAAGTTTATGAAAGAACTGATAGATGCAATACAGTGGGTATATGCTGTAAAAGGCAATACTTGGGGGTTTCCTGAACAAAAATTACAGCTAAATATCAGATTAAACTATGCATATGGCGCAGAGCACTGTATAGTTTTTCATCGATAAAATGAAATAAAG
Source organism: Palaemon carinicauda (assembly GCF_036898095.1). Classification (NCBI taxonomy): domain Eukaryota; kingdom Metazoa; phylum Arthropoda; class Malacostraca; order Decapoda; family Palaemonidae; genus Palaemon; species Palaemon carinicauda. Next base: position 53,581,407 of record NC_090761.1, on the reverse strand, counting down.
TATCCGTTTTAACAATAAATTTATTATGTTTAGGCCATAGATCTAACATTACAATATAAGCGCAATATACAACTTATCAAGATCAAAGCTGACATTTAAAGAGGTGCCCATCAAAGGAGGAGATAAGAGAATGACAAGTCAAAATGAGATAATAAAAGTATATCACAAAACCGGACAAAAAAAAGGGCAGTCCAAGCACCAGCTGAGAACACTGAATAATGACACATGATAACCTACTGTTAAGAAATTATTTCTATGACAGACCCGGCATCCTATCCACACCCCTAAAGGAAGGCCGAACTAGTACACGGAAACCAGGGATTTCTTGCAGCTCAACAACAATCAACAATATCACCATCACCAACAACAACCAGCGGTCATCTGTCGTTCAGATCAAAGAGTGTTGACAACTTAGGAGATTTAAGTGTGTAAACAAGACCTCGGCTTGCTTATAAGAAATAATATCTAAAGAAAACAAAGGATTATGGGTGGTAGTCTCCCCCCGCCCCACCCCCTTATCTTGGAAAAGAATAACTTGGATGTCAAATCATCCCTCGAGATATGGGGTGACCTGAGGTTTTTTTTTTTTCTTTTTTTTTATGAAACGACAGACACCCAATGGAAGAAAACATAGAGTATCATTGGATGGTGTTCTAAGATTCTTTTTATATATCCTTGCGGGGGCGATTTGCGCTTTGATAATATCTTAATTGCTCTGGGTACAACCAAAGGCAACCGATTATGAAGTCAGGGGGATCATTAAGAGAAACAGATACCCTCATTTATAGAGATGGGAAACGAGATTTATGTCACAGAGAGAGAGAGAGGAGAGGAGAGAGAGGAGGAGGAGAGAGAGAGAGAGAGAGAGAGAGAGAGAGAGGAGAGAGAGAGAGGAGAGATAAACTGTATGCTGAACTATCTGTCTCTTTCATTTGTGCCACATCAGTGCCACATCAGTTTTGGAATCAATCATGCTGTTGTCCTTGTAAAAAAAAAAAAAAAAAAAAAAAAAAGTGTGGGGTAACAAGGGGTCCAATTCAAGTTTATGAAATGATATGGACCTTCAACATCGCTATATATAAACTTTCTCGTTTTACTCCTGTGGAATTTTTATGAGGTCAAGGAAAGTTAGAGCATCTCAGAATCTAAGAGGGCACAATGTGGCTTTCATCAAGAAAATAATAGCTTGTGCTAACTTAAAGTAAAAAAAAAAAAATCCCTCATGGATACCATTCTTTTTCATTTCTTGGCTGCGTTTCTAGACATTGAAAAGACAGAAAGTACAAGGATCAATTAGGTACGGTATAAGGCAGATCAAAATTAACCCAAACAACAAAGCTGGAAAAAAAAAATGTAATTTAGTGTACTTGCCTGTTCCAGTTCGGGTTCGCTGTCTTTTTCCTTTTCCTTGTCGGATTTCTCGGATTTGGATGAGGCGACTGACTCTGTAGACGTAGATCGCCTCTGCAATGAAGCATGTAAATGGGTAAATAACAGTATGAAAAAGAATTATGTATCACTAAATACACATAGATACATATATACACAAGCACACACACATTTATATATATATATATATATATATATATATATATATATATATATATATATATATATATATAATATATATCCCTGACTTGCATTTTTAAAATATTTGGTCACAAACAGATTTCAATATCAAATTTACTATATTTTGAGTATAAATACCCAAAGGGAAACTTTATAATACAGTATGTATTTCTACACTGCTCAAGATTCGAACCTATGCCTCTGAAATTTAACAAATCGGACACTGACTCTACCACAATTATTCGACTCTGCTCTACATATTCCCATCGAATTCAATTATCTACACTTAGAATCGAAATCGAGAGTATTTTATTTAATTTTTGGCAGGCTAATTGGTGGTTTCAAGAGTGTAAACATGGCGAATTCTCATTGGAGAAATGCATCGGTGAGCAAAAGATATTATCTTAAGATTTCGCATAAACCAAGCTAAACTGTGTTCATTGAAGTATTATTAATAGCAGTTTCAATGGAGATCTAAATAATTGAAGACAACTTTCCGATTTCAGAGCTAAAGCTTTTGTTGGAATATTGTAAAATATGAGACCATAATAATTACAAAAATATCTACCCATACCCATTCGTTCGTTTTAGATTGCCTTGCCGTGTGCAAGTCACGTATTCATACCCCATATGGCCCCAATTTCAAGATATCACCAAACACGAGAAAGGTTATTTCAATGCAGCCTAATGTGAAATGCTTGACTAGAAATGTCATGGGCTCAACGTCAGGAAAGAATACCTGTGAATATCTCTTAGTGACAGGTGCTCTACCAAAGGAAAGCATACGATAAAAAACGCTTATTCATAGAGAAATATTTCAAGGAGAGATACCGATTTATGAAAAAGGGGCCTATGAAATCATATATTCAAAATCACATTATGGCTGCAGTAATTCCAACAATTTCCATTATTCATCATGACCTACCTATTTGGAACCAAGGGGTTTTCAAAATATATGAAATGTTCCCCAGCTGAACCTCAAAGAATGGCTGAAAGACAGCTAAACAACTGTTAAAATCCTGTTTGGAGAATTAAGGTCTAGCTACACGATTAGAAGAAAACGGAAATTGACAGTAAGCTTACTTGAATCAAACGCATCAAGACAGATGCTTACCATATCAGGTTGTGCAAGTAAGTTTCTTTTCAATTTCTTAATTTGGGGAAGAAGCGTTTGAACTGAGAAGCATATCAAAAATTAGGTTAAGATCACTTTATCTCAAGGGACCTATCAGAGTTTAGAGTGAAGACAGAAAAAAGTGTATTCTGATGTCTCTGGAAACAGAAAAGAGGGAACTATGGATAAAGTTGAAGCATTTGGGTTATGACCTGGTTTGAGAGAGAGAGAGAGAGAGAGAGAGAGAGAGAGAGAGAGAGAGAGAGAGAGAGAGAGAGAGAGAGAGAATTCTTCGTCAGTTATTATCCCCAGATAATAACTGCTTTAAACTGTCAATTACAATACCTTGAAAAGTAAGCTTCATGGATGTCCCTACTTTTACGGAGTGCTTACTAAGAAATTAATAAAACCTTTTCATTGTGTCTATTTTCAGTAATGTGATTCATTGTATGGCTAATTGGTTTCAGTTAATCAAAAATTAATTGAAATAATAATCATAATAAAGTATACATTTATATTTTCTATTAACTTTTAGGCTGAAGTCACCGAATACAAATATCAATAAGGATTCCTTTGTACTGAGCTTATATGGTCTCGAAAACAAATGATTAAATAATAAACAAATATATAAAAATAAGCTGTTATTCTGAAGTGTCTTTGATATCGATTAAAATAACGGCTGTTAACACATTCCCGGATGTTTTCAAGGCTAACACTACATAGACGTTTAACAAAACTTACAACCGCTGCTTACAACTAAAGAATGTAATATAGCATAGTTCGCCATCTCATTTTACAGAAAACGAGAGACGCAGTTCGTATTGTAGAAAATGTATTGATGGCAGTAAATTTAGGGTATACTATATTAAAAGCATTCGCTGCCTTCAATTTTTCAAAATAATGTACATGATCTCATTCACCTGTTTCTCATATCAATTTATGTTATATATTCATGCTTACGTGTCTTGAACTAATTATTACCATTCCACACTGGACATAAAAATTTTTCATTTTATTAAATATTTATTGTTTTATAGATAACGCCGATAAATTTTCTTAAAATCAATGTATTCTTATCAATCTCTCTCCGGTAGTGTTAAGGATTAATTCAGAAATACTTTACAATATTTTGAAAAATAAATTCATTTCTCTATTCTGATAAATTACAAAACAGCGAAGTAAAGACATTCAAAAGACAAACATCTAAAATGAGAATACATTACATCCCCCTGATCTACAGTGTTTACTTCGATAACGAATAAGAATACCATACAATCATCTAGTAAATTTGACAACTAACAGCTATCTTTAAACCTTCGCAAAAATCCTATCTTAGAAGACCGTCAGTCAGTTGTCTCCTCGAACATATGGAAAACTGTATCTAAGGAACAATGTTAAACATTGTCAATTTACGATTAAGGTGTCTTAGTAGCCTTGACCAAGTATTGTTTCCACTATTGAGCTAATGGTAAATTTCTCAACTACATCACATTCAATACATTATAAATGTTCACTGTCTTTTCATTACAAAAATAAAAACTAATTTTGCATAAGATAGCAATATCAGACGTTATGCAACTAAAGTATTATGAATAAGTATTAAAGATTATGAATAGTGAGTAAAGGCAATATACAAGAAGTACAACATAAGAATATTAATAATCTATGGATCACCGTTTTTCCGGTAATTATAATTCATGATAGGCTAATCATATGGCTTTTTCATCCTATAAACTAAAATTTACTTCTCATTCATGGTTTCTCTTTTGCTAGACATTAAACGGACTACATAAGGGACTTTACTATTAAAACAAGATGAAAATTAAACACTAGCAGAGGTAATTAAGCTGTAATCACTTGTAAATAAATGGACATTAACTAGCAAAACAACTCTCCACGGAACTGAATGGCATAGTATGAAAATAAATAAAACGAGAGAAGAAAAAATATAAGAATAGCATGAACTCAATAGACAAAGTAAATAAATGTTAAGAATCACTGCATCACTGGGTGGGTTTCTCTCTCTCTCTCTCTCTCTCTCTCTCTCTCTCTCTCTCTCTCTCTCTCTCTCTCTCTCTCTCTCTCTCTCTCATAATACAGTTATTAATCTATAATCAAATGGTATTCTCAGGCGACTTGGATGATTTGTTAGGAGCATACTGGATACAGTTCTCTCTACAAATACATGTTTACTTTTATTCCAATTACTTGATCAAACCAAATCTACTGGCACAATGATTGGGTGAATTAGATTTATGAAGTTGGGCCATATGGCAAGGCACTAGAGCCGGGAAGGTCATTTAGAAACTAGGTGGGAAACAACTAGAAGTTTCACCATGAAGTAAAAGTTAAGTTGTTCAACATGATGAAGGAAGGAAAGCTGAAACGGCGGTAAAGTAGAGGGCTAAAACATGGGTGCAAGGGCCCGAAAGGCTTATATTACACAGCGAAGAAAGGCCCATGTGGGCTCTTCCCCA
>NC_090761.1:53568747-53571247 GCF_036898095.1 Palaemon carinicauda | reverse complement strand
CTGCAGTGGACTGGTAACGGCTGATGATGATGAGGATACATCTTTGAATATTGTTGCTATTGTCAACAAGCCCAGTATCATTGAAGTCCATGCTATATTAATATAAATGTACTACAACTTACTCCACTTCCTCACATATAAAAAATAGAAAAGCCTGTAAGTTTTTTCTATTTATCAATATTTTTCAAAAACAGAACATCATAATTATTATCATTATTGAGAGGGATCTGACCTATAAATTTGGATCATATGGCCAGCTACTGAGGCTGGGGAGACCATTCAGCACCCAGGTGCAACTAGGGATACTATAAAGATGTTGCACAGCAAGATGAAAGACAGAAAACGGGAAGACATGTATAATGAAAGGCTGAAAAGTGGGTGCAAGGAGCCAAAGGGATGGTGCAAGGACACTTGAGTAATGCTTAAAGTGCCATGCGTGAGGTGCACTGACAGCACGAAGATTATTATCATTATTATTAACATCTTCCTCATTATTGTACCCGAGAAACAAACGAACGAGAATTTGATAATAAATTTTGTCAATGTTCTTAATACACCTATATATTCTTTTTCTCTGCTAGAATTGTTTGCAATGGAAAATGATGATATAAAATGTATATGATAACCATTCATAGACAACCTTACCGAAACTGGACAATGACTTTTCATGTCATAAGTTGAGACATTGTACATCTAATATCTATAATATGAGGATACATTTTAAACACTTACATTTAAGGCATTTAGTGTTGTTTATGCATAATTGCATATATATATCATATATACAGTATATATATATATATATATATATATACAGTATATATTTATATCTTTCCTATCACGATAAGTGGCATTGTCAAACATATGAGAACTCGGTCTATGGGGGACGGGGGAGAGTAGTAGTATCCTGGTAAGAGGGAGTACCCCAAGAGGTACACTCGAAAACCACAATCTTCCACAAATTGCCCAAACTACCGTGTTGTAGTTATGAAAGTGGGAGGGGGTGGGAAGGGTTGAATCAGTTTGCGTGTGCGTGTGTATCTATCTAAATAATTAGCCGTTATTTTTGGCGGGTCACGTACACTAGTACATTATATAGCAATCGAAATTACAGCAGACGTTAACAACAACAACAACAATAAAAAGATTAAGTATAATGATGGCTGGCTGGGATAGAACTGACACTCGAAATGAGAACAGATGCTTGTTATGAGCAATAATAGAATTGAAGTGACTGATCCCAGATATCATGCAAGTTATAAAAATGGGAATAAGTTGAAAGTTTATAAATATGTGACCACAGGGCTATGATATGGATAGATCCTTTTAAAAGACCTTAACGTTTTCAGACGTATCCGTGAAAGTTATTAACCACAGTTGAAGAAACTTAACGAAGCTCCGTGATCTGCATCATATATAATGGCTTGGATAATTCTATTGGCTGTTGGAGTGACTAGAATCACTATAAATGTGTGGTATGCAAATCTATACCTATATTTTGTTTTTGCAAGCAATTTCCCCTTGTATATTGTTTATCGGAAGGAACGGATAGGGATAATGTGATTCATTTGTCATCCCTGAAGAAATATCAAGACATTTAGAGAGACATATACACCATGTAAGAATGAATATATGCACAGATACATACATACACACGCACACACATACATATATATACATATATATATATATATATATATATGCGCGCTGAAAATATACTCACAAACATATATACATATATACTACATAGACATATACCCCATATAAGAATGAATATATGGACAGATACATACATACACATACATATATATACATGTGCTGAAAATATACTCACACACACACATACACACATATATATATATATAAGCCCTTGGACTTATAGCATTTTGTTTTTCCAACTAGGGTTGTAGCTTAGCTTGCAATAATAATAATAATAATAATAATAAAATACATACATTCTTTCAACTGGAGTGGCTCCAAATAAAACAAAAATAAACGTCACTCTCTATCACATTATCCATTACATATAATGTATGTAGGTATATATATATATATATATATATATTTCAAATAAGCCATATATATTAATCCATTAAAGTCTGGATTCTCTTAACGACCTCGGAATCAGAGCCCAAGGCGGAACCGCCCAAAGACTATGATATCGGACCAGCGGGGATTTGAACCTTCGTCCAGGATATCTGTATGCCAGTGACCATACCACTCCGCCACGAAGAAAGATGAAATATGAAAGAAACACGTTTAAATGTGCAAAAAAAAAAAATTATCATATATATATATATATACATATATATATATATATATATATATCCCAAGGCGGAACCGCCCAAAGACTATGATATCGGACCAGCGGGGATTTGAACCCTCGTCCAGGATATCTGTATGCCAGTGACCATACCACTCCGCCACGAAGAAAGATGAAATATGAAAGAAACACGTTTAAATGTGCAAAAAAAAAAAAATTTATCATATATAAATTATA
>NC_090761.1:53551247-53566247 GCF_036898095.1 Palaemon carinicauda | reverse complement strand
GAAAGGCAACGACGGATAATGTACGAACAAACTATAGTCCAGAATAGACTGAGAGTATAGTATCTAACAGGTCCTTATGTTTCTAGTTTCAACATCTGTGTCGCCAACTTTAAAATAAAGTAGACCTTGATTTTATAAATAATGCAATGCTTATTATGTTCGTGACCAGTTTGACCATGGTATTGGGATATATTTTAGGAAAATATGTTAAGTCTTCATGCCGACTGTTTACGACAGATAGCAAGGAATCTGTCCAAGTGATTTAACCAACCATATTAGGTTGTAAAACGTGATGATTCTAATGTCTTTGACTTAAGATTTTAATACTGTATATTCAATGAAGCTTCTGCCTCGGTTTAGATAGCGAGTGGTATTCCACGATTTCAACCCAATCTGCGTTCAAATTTGTCCTCATTGAACACTATTTAGTCTCTGTTCTCCAATCTATGTCCTTTTGAAACTTCTCAGTTTTTATCTCTAGAGTCTAGTATTGCTGAAAAGTGATAATTGTTTACGAATTGACATATAAGTTACTATTTAAGTCATTTTTTAATGAGGTTCATCTGCATTGACTCTCAGGGGTGCCCTTTTAGCTCGGAAAAGTTTCCTACAAGCTGATTGGTTGCTGTTCCCTTTACCTCCCACCAAGTTTTCACCAATATCGAGTTTTATTAATTTTATGTTTTAGTAGATTCTGGTACTCAAAGAAAGTTTATACCATGTTTTTCTTATGTTTAGTGTAAAGTGAAAAGTTACAAAATATGCAGCGTACATCAGAAAACAAGCTCCTGTCGTTGACTTTGGCGGGTGTTATTATTGAATTTAAACTTATCATTACAATACTTTAAAACATATATCCAAGGGAGAAATTTAGGTTAATAAATAAGTTTCGATTCACATTACTTGGTAATTATTTGAAAAAAATTATGCTATTCGGACCATATACTTGCAATCAATCAGCTATTAGAAAACTTTTCCGAGATAAAATGGCACCCATGCGAGTCTGCAAATGCGCCTCATTGAAAGAAAAAAAAATTAGCATATCTATATTCCCTATCATTATAATTTAGGAAATCAAATAGTGAACTGTTCCTAAGCTAACACCCGATATGAATTGGGCTGGTTTAAACAGTGCTCTATTAGTTGATAAATAAAGGGTTCGGCCTCATTGGAAATCGAGTAGCTACTCTCTTTCTTTTCCTTGGTAAATTAACTAAAATTGATCTCAGCTGGTTACAATCGGGTCGGTTAGTAGAGAAGACCATCATCAATTAGATGATTTACAAAGGCTTTCCTTATGACTTTCTTTAAGATCAATTATATAAGACGGAATGATTTCGTAAGATAGCTGTCACTGTTGAATTCTTGTGCTGATTAATCTATTTGGAGGGAATCAATGCAGCTCTTCACTACATGATGTTTGCGGCCGTATAAAGAAATAAAATAAGAATAAGTTTTATATTATCTTTCCTCACCCCGCTTATCAGATTTAAAGAGGATTTACGAGGATGTCATCAATCTCTAACATTCAGATGAATTTTCGATATCTTTTTCAAAGTCGAAATAAAAGGTGACGATGACATAAGATCATGTAATTCACCCTTCACTGGGATTTTATACAATTTATACCTAGTTGTTTTTCTTATAGAGATAGCGTTGAAATTGAAATCTAGTGAAACAATATATGAATTGCCGCAAGTAGTTATGCAATCATCCAAAGACGCTGACTTCTTCTAAGTATTTATAAGCAGGTTAAGATTGTTAGTGAAAATAAAATTTCTCATCTTCTGTCTGTGCAAGTACTGTACCAAACAATATCTGTTGTACAGTATTTGGTGCCACATGTATCAATGAGGCTATTCAGCTTTCTCGTTTTTCGCAAATGAACTTGTAAATAGATATAAGAATTAGTCAAGCAACTTTCTCTTACTTATATCATATCATTCAGCATGATATAGAGTGTTTGGGTTACAATGCTAAGGGGAGCTATAAACAAATAAGATGGCAAAATTTAATAACATTCTGAACTGTCAGAAACTGGCAAATATTATCGTTTGCAACAATTAGTATTTAAATGTGCATTGATTTCTGAGATACTGCACAGCCTCGGGTAACCGTTTCGACTGTCGTTCGATTGAGGGAGAGAGAGAGAGAGAGAGAGAGAGAGAGAGAGAGAGAGAGAGAGCATCCCCCTTAAAACCATACTCGTGTAATGAACTACGGTTGTAAGTGTACAAAAAAAAAATATATGAATCCAAATGTACGAAGGGATAGGAAAACCTTGACTTAAAAATGAAAAAAAGATAAATCTATTAAAAACTGCGAACATGGAATCCTCACTTGAATAATTCGCAGAGGAATATTATCATAATAAGACCATTTGATTTGTGGTACATACACATCTGAGAATAATATAGTCAGTAACAGATTTTATTCAAATACTTGAGAACTGATAAACGTCGTATCTCTCTCTCTCTCTCTCTCTCTCTCTCTCTCTCTCTCTCTCTCTCTCTCTCTCTCTCTCTTCATAGAATATGTTGTGTATATAGCAATGAGCATGCCTTCAAACAAAAAATTTTGCTGACAATAAGGGTAAAGACTATTCTAATGATACGCCTTTGATGCATGCTACTTTTGAACCAATCAGGTTAAGAATCCTCTTACATACGGATCAAGTGTCATCCCTACTTTGCAAATGGTCACAATAACCAGCCAAAAAATATCTGGCAGTAAGTATTCAAAGCGCCTCTTACTCTTATAAAAATATTCTATTCGTTAATAACGATAAAACTACAAGGATCACGACCAAAAGTAGAAATAATATATATTCTTACCATCAGTCATCAAATTGCGCCTCTCTCTCTCTCTCTCTCTCTCTCTCTCTCTCTCTCTCTCTCTCTCTCTCTCTCTCTCTCTCAAAAACTAAGCCCCCCCCCGCAAATGGTCACAGTAACCCTCCCCCCCCCCAAAAAAAAAAAAGTAGCAGTAGTAATCAAAGCACCTCTGGATACTCTCATAAAAATATTCTATTCACTAAATACAATAGTTACGTCTATGATTTGAAAAAAAATATATTCTTATCATCAGTCACTCTCTCTCTCCTCTCTCTCTCCTCTCTCTCTCTCTCTCTCTCTCTCTCTCTCTCTCTCTCTCCGTGTGTACCTCTTTTGTGTCTTTTATCGCCTTTGCAAACCAAACCCCTTTCGAAGTCCCCAGTCGTCTTTCTTCTTTCTTCAAGATTCTGGCATCATATCGATTCAATCCTCAAAACGCTATGGTAGATAAAATAAAATCCGGTTTTATCTCCACGGCGTGGCTCGGAAATAAAAGATACTGAACCTGAACAGAATAATAATATAAAACATTCGTGCTTCCAGTTAAAAATGCATAAATTCCAGGAACCAACTGATTTTTACTTTGCTATTTTACTTGTGCAAGGTCTTAATTTTCCTTTAATAGCTAGCAATTTTAAACAGAACATATATAGAAATATATCAAAATTCCTACCCTGTCCAATTAATTGCAAGCAAGCAAATACAATACCATTATGATGTGTGTTGATTATATATATATATATATATATATATATATATATATATATATATATATATATATATATATGTATGTATCTATATATATACATATATATATATATATATATATATATATATATATATATATATATATATATATATGTGTGTGTGTGTGTGTGTGTGTGTGTATATAAAATATTAACTGGGATTCTCAAATCAAAAAGGTTTGCGAAAATATAAAAAGCATGAAAACAAAATATAAAGAAATATACGTGTATCAATTTTCAATCCAAATGTTGTGACTGGGTTCTTCTCAGTAAAGTGGATCGAAATATAAGCATAAGCGGCAATATGAATATCTTCTAAATGCGTTTTTAATAATATATGACGGCACAGCTTGAATCATTCATTCAACCAGGATAAATGAATATCTTCTAAATGCGTTTTTAATTATATATGAGGGCACAGCTTGAATCATTCATTCAACCAGGATAAATAAAGCTTGAATTATATTACCTGTAAGACATAATAAGACACTTGTGATATATCTGAGAAATTTCTTCAACAAACATTCCACTGGGTTCCACCAGGTACGAGAAGAGTTGGAAAACCCAAGCCACATGGCTGATGACTAGGAAGCGTGAAGCAGATGATGAATGGAGAAGTATTGAATTAAAATCTCATGACAGAGACAACTGGCGAAATCTAATCAAGGCCATTTGCGTCAAAAGGCGTAGGAGATGATGATGATGATGATGATGATGATGATATATCTTTATAATCTATCATTAACTAAGATAGCGTAAATACAGCTTTAAAGGGTTTATATTCTTGCTTCTTAAATATAAAGCTCTCTTAAACAATCAATATCATATGCGCCATCAAGGACAACTTAATTCTTCCTACAAGATCCAGTCAAATTACTAGTCTACAAAGATGGTAGAAACGGGCCAACCATTTTTCCTCAATAGCAGCTTCCTAACATCATTTTCTTGGCATACTCGCCTCAATTTAGCTCAAGTCTTCGCTTGTAAACTCCTCCCCGGACATTTATTCCCGTAATTACGACTTGAAATTGCACTTGGGAGACTATACATGGACACAGAAAAACGGAGTACACGAGGCCTTGAAGGCTAATGAAAATCACCTCTCTCATTTTAGTTCCCCACCGGGAGGTTCCTTTATTTGTTTACAATGAACACGAAGTGGTTTGGACGCTCCGGTCGTTTGGTTGGTTGCAGTCAAAGTTTGTCTGTTCGGTCTGAACAATTTGTAACATTTTGTCATAAAGTCAAATCATATTTGTTATAGAACAACCTTTGGATATCACTGTTTCCATGTGAAACCTTGTGCGAATATGCAGTACGTGTGATTTGTTTGTCCAAAAATTGTTCCAAATCTTCAAAAATATTCAACTCTCTCTCTCTCTCTCTCTCTCTCTCTCTCTCTCTCCGTTCATGTATTTTCATCTAGAGAACTCTCTCTCTCTCTCTCTCTCTCTCTCTCTCTCATCCTTCCATGTATTTTCATCTAGAGAACATCTCTCTCTCTCTCTCTCTCTCTCTCTCTCTCTCTCTCTCTCTATGTGTGTGTGTGTGTGTGTTTTCATCTGAAGAATTTTCATTCGTTTTCCACACGTACCAATCCCAAGCCAATAAACACGTACCTTGCAAATCCATTTGGACCAATAAGCATCTGTTCACCCGACAATTCATGGTCCGGAGTCGGCCATAAAAAAGTAACCCCACACTCCTTGCAAAGCCTCTTCCTATACTAAGTCTACTCCTTTTCTTAGGATTTCACCGTTGAATACCTTAAAGCCGAGAAAACAACCCTTGGCTACAATCGCGATCCCTAACAAGGGAGAAAGCTCGATGATATTGTAAGATATGCAAAGGATAAAAGGCTTTGTAACGCAATACACAATACATTTCAAGTTTAAAATACATTATACATAGATGAATTTGTGACTCTTGTCAGAATATAATGTGCTTCCTAATTAGTAAAAACAGCAAAGGGGAAATAAAATGTTAAGAGGTAATAAACGGTCGGGAAGAACTGTTTAGCTACAATACAAGTTAGCCCAATCAAAATACAGTACTTATTGTATACTAATAGTTTTACAGGAATAAAATACAAATGGGGTGGGGTCCTCTTTCCAACATTTATTCGTCCATACTGCAAACGCTATTTTCAGTTATCATCATTCATTACACAAAACTAGACAGGTACTAACACACACACACACGCGCGCATATACATACCCTGATACATACAACAACATTTGCAGCCGTTTTTAGTCCACTGCCAGACAAAAGCCTCTTACATAGCCTTACTCATATCTGAGGGTTGGCCAGTTTTCAACACCACTCTAGTCCTTGCGGATTGGTGATGGTGGAAGACTTGTCTGATCGTTCACAGCAAACCAACCTAGTATGCGTGGTTTTGCTAGTCAGCTAAAGCTTTTTGTGAAGCACAACCATTTCACTACGTTAAGGTATACCCACTCACATATAGTATATACCTGTAAACAATAAGCCATTTCCGATTATAGACGGCGCCCATAGAAAAATATAGATATTGGTCAACACTATGTTCATAATTCAACTTTAAATTAGTGGATGGATCTCTTATAAAAATACCCTAAGTGAGATTATTCTTCTTTACCTTTCATGGGTATTATGATCCTTACATTCCACTATCTCTTCCGGGTCATCTATTCAACACTTACTAATTATATCATTGCAGCTAACTGAACCAACAAAAAACTCTGATATATATCTAATTACATATTCATTATTTACATACACAAACATATAAAATTATCATGACTTGTTAAGCTACAACCCTAGCTGGAAAAGCAGGATACTTTAAGCCCAAGGCTCTAACAGGAAAAATAGCCCAGTGATGAAAGGAAATAAGGAAATAAATTAAAAGAAGTCTAAGAACAATACCGGTAATTACATTAAAATAAATTATTCATATATAAACAATAAAAACTCGAGCATAACAAGAGGATAAAATTTCAAAATAACAAGAGGAAGAGAAACAAGATAGAATAGTGCGCCCGAGTGTACCCTCAAGCAAGAAAGTTCTAACCCAATACAGTAGAGGACAATGATGCAGAGGCTATGTCACTACCTAAGACTAGAGAACAATAGTTTGATCTTGGAGTGTCCTTCTAGAAGAGCTGCTTACCATAGCTAAAGAGTCTCTTCTACCATTACCAAGAGAAAAGTAGCCACTGAACAATTACAGTGCAGAAGTTAAACTCTTGAGAGAATAAGACTTGTTTGGTAATTTCAGTGTTGTCAAGTGTATAAGCAAAGAGGAAAATATGTAAAGAATAGGCCAGACTATTCTGTGTATGTCGGCAAAGATTAAATGAGCCGTAACCAGAGAGAGGGAACCAATGTAGTATGGCTAGTCAAAGGACCCAATACCTCTCTAGCGGTAGTATCTCAAGTATTTTATGGATATAGATAAATATATATATATATATATATATATATATATATATATATATATATATATATATATATATATATATATATATATATATATATATATATAACGGATTTTGAGCGAAGCGAAAAATCTATTTTTGGGTGAGATAGCCATGTCGTCCTGATGGAAGTTCCTATAGGGTAGCTTCCTAGGGTATATTACAACTACGGCGATATTCCCAGAGAATTTACCTTAAGGTACCAGAATTCTAACTCCTGGAGCGAGTATCCCTCGTGAAAGGGATATCGCGACATATCAGAGGACGTATTCTAGACACGTCACATGGCAATCTACGACCTGAATAGAGATTCGTCTCGTAGGAGGGAGATTGACGAGATACGAATTCGGGAAAGAAAAAGGGGAGCCGCTCCCAAGGCTTCCCTATCCCCCGATTCGTATGCGTGCCTGGCGCCAATCCTGGCGCCATCTGTATTCCTTGTAGCGTACACGAGGTGCTACAGATACTGTATGTAGGGAGGGGTCCTACAGCCCTTTCTTAGAAAGGCAAGGGCGGGTCCATCAGGACGACATGGCTATCTCACCCAAAAATAGATTTTTCGCTTCGCTCAAAATCCGTTTTTTGGGCTCAAGCCATGTCGTCCTGATGGAAGTGTACCAGAGCATTACTGTATCTGTGGATTCTCAGAACGTGCCGTACTCCCCGGAGATATTTATTCCCGGTCGACTAGACCTAGAGACCTAAGATGTTACCGTTATACATCTTTTCAACTAACTATAAACTATGTTAGAGCTTCCTGCCCCCTACAGGGAAGAGTCCTACTAGACTCTGGAAAGTCTCGAAGAGTACATATATCTATGTATGAATACCAGGCAAGCTAATATAGTGGTCTCGCCCTATATTAAGTAAAGCATAGTTTGTATAGAACCACTGCGTCAATATATTGACCAGTCATCCGCACAATACTTGTATTGGACAAAGGTTTATATCCGCATAGGAAGAAACTAATAAAACCGCCCTCGTCCCTTTATGGGACGGAGTCCTCCCATTAGGGGACTTACATAAACCAATGCAACATAGCTTGCAAAACAGAACAATTCTATCAGAATTATCCCAGATAAGATACATAGAATTAAAATGCTCAATTATACCAATAAATTGACACAGGTGAAAGAGACGCAAGGTTCTCAAGAACAAGTTTATTGACAGATAATAAACAGACAGGTTAACAACAAATATATATATTTATATAAAAGAGGGTAACCCAAAACTTTAAGCATAAGTATGATAGTAAACAGAACTTGTTTATCTGAAAGAAAAACCATTAAACACCACTTTAATGAGATACCAAGGTATCAAGTCATAAAAATCTGTATTACAAATCAATCGCATTAGCGTTAGAAACGCTTGGCACACATGTCTGAACTTATGCAAGGTTCACCTTTGAAGGAAGGAACAGTCTATATGGGCACTTGGTGCCCTCATTTAGTTTGTAGTACAGTATGTACCTACACACTCACCCTGGACTTAATCGTCCCAATTAAGACCACTGTTCCTCGCAGAGTTAAACAGTAGGGTTAACTACACGACCCACTGCTACCACAGATCTCTTAAGTTCCTCTACTTGCTTCGCATAGTGGCGAAAGAACACCCTGGAAGACTTCCAGCCCGTGTATGAACGGAGATGTTCAAAATCCATACAATTAAAGAAATTTAGGGATGAGGCAACTTTCCTCGGATCGTGACCTGCGGGTGTACTGTCAGGATCCGCTCTGCGAATAAAATATGTCATTTTCGCTCTGAGTTGATTCAGAGATAAATTTGAGCCTGATGTTTCTCCCCTGAATAGTTGACTACCCTTGAAGTCTGAAGTTCTACGAAGATAGACCTTTAGGCATTCTACTGGACATAGAGATGCATCTTCTTTCAGAGGACAGATTCTCCAGGGACCCCACCTGTTGGTGGGTAACTCATTCTTGGCGAGAAACGTAGGATCCGGAAACAGGTTCAGCTCCCCCCCATCCAGGAACTGAACACGACCTGCCTCTCTCGAGAGGGCTACGATCTCACTAACCCTGGCCCCGGACGCGAGTGCAAATAGGAAAATAACTTTTTGCGTCAAACCCTTTAACGCACATTCTTCATTGCTCAACAAGGAGGCGAAATGAAGAACTTTGTCTAAAGACCATGAGATGGGCTTTGGAGGTGCTGAAGGTCTGAGCCTAGCGCAGGCTTTCGGAACTTTATTAAAGATCTCGTTACCTAGGTCGATCTGGAAGGCAAATAAAATGGGTCTCATCAAAGCCGATTTACACACTGAAATCGTGTTAGCTGCCAATCCTTGGCCATGGAGATGGATGAAGAAAGATAAGCAGAAATCTGTTGAGATCTCCTGCGGATTCTTTGCCTTTACAAAGGCCACCCATTTTCTCCAAGATGACTCATATTGCCTTCTAGTCGATTTGCACTTGTATTCCTCTAGGAAGTCTATGCTGGCTTTCGAAATCCCGAAGCGCTTTCTCACCGCTAGGGCGAGAAAATCATGAGCTGCAGGGTCTGGGTTTTCTGTAATGAAGCGCAGACAGTCGACTTCTGGACTCGCTGGGTCAGAACTGGATGTGGTAGCGGCACGAACTTCATCTGTAGTTCCAACGCCAAGGGGAACCACATGCTGTTCGCCCACTTGTGGGCCACTATTGCCGCTACCCCCTTGAAGGATCTCAGTTTGTTGAGGACCCTCAACAGAAGGTTGTGAGGAGGGAACAGATAAATCCTGGACCATCTGTTCCAGTCGAGGGACATTGCGTCCACTGCTTCCGCTAAGGGGTCCTCGTACGGGGACACGTACAGGGGCAACTTCTTGTTGTCTTTCGTCGCAAAGAGGTCTATTTGCAGTTCTGGGACTTGATTCAGAATGAAGGAAAATGATCCTGCGTCTAAGGACCATTCCGACTCTATCGGTGTGAACCTGGATAGAGCGTCCGCTGTCACATTGCGGACTCCTTGAAGGTGAACTGCCGACAGGTACCACTTCTTCTTTTCCGCCAATCGGAAAATGGCTAACATCACTTGGTTGAGAGGTGGTGACCTCGACCCTTGTCGATTCAAGCATCTCACAACCACCTCGCTGTCTGTCACCAATCTTATGTGGATCGAGTGACGCGGGGAGACTTTCTTTAAGGTAAGGAGCACTGCCATAGCTTCTAGAAAGTTTATATGAAAGGTCCTGAATAGCTTGGACCAAGTCCCCTGGACTTTTTTCCGATGAGAGTGACCTCCCCATCCCTCCTTTGAGGCGTCTGAGTGAATCGTCAACGACGGGGGAGGTGGCTGAAGAAGAACAGACTTCTTTAGATGTCTGGCTTGGGACCAAGGTCTGAGAAGAGTACGTAGCCGAGGCGGCACTGGTCTTCTCAGGTCTCTTCGCGCGTTTGATGCATACCTTCTCCAAACTCCGGTTGCATCCTTTAGCTGTGCTCTTAGCACTGGGTCTGTCACTGAAGCAAACTGGAGAGAGCCTAGTACCCTCTCCTGTTCGCGTCTTGATATCCTTTCGGAATCTAGAAGTCTCTTGACAGAGCCCGCTATCTCCTTCCTTTTCTTCATTGGGATGGAGAAACTGTGTGACAAAAGGTCCCAGTGGATTCCCAGCCACTGGAACTTTTGGGATGGAGAAAGTCGAGACTTTTTCTTGTTGATCTTGAAGCCTAGGTACTCTAGGAACTGGATCACCTGACTGGAAGCTTGCAAGCATTCGGTCTCGGATGCTGCCCACACCAGCCAGTCGTCCAGGTAGGCTACTACCTGAATTCCCTTTAGGCGTAATTGTTTGAGAGCTGCGCTCGCAAGCTTCGTGAAAATCCTTGGGGCTATGTTTAGCCCGAATGGCATGGCTCTGAAGGCGTACAGTTTTCGTTGTAGCCTGAACCCTAGGTAGGGGGAGAGTCGACGGCTGATTGGAATGTGCCAATAGGCGTCTGACAAGTCTATAGAGACTGAGTATGCCCTCTTGGGCAGTAAGGTCCTTATGTGTTGCAGTGTTAGCATCTTGAATTTGCAATTCACTATGAACTTGTTGAGTGGTGACAAGTCCAGAATGACTCTGAGCTTTTCCGAGTCTTTCTTGGGAACACAAAACAGCCTCCCTTGGAATTTGATGGACTTCACCTTTCGGATCACATTTTTCTCCAACAGTTCTTGAACGTACTCCTCCAAAATGGGGGTGGAGTGTTGGAAAAACCGAAGGCATGGGGGTGGAGTGCTGTACCAGCTCCAACCCAGTCCATTCTTGAGTAGGCTTTGGGCCCAGGGATCGAAGGTCCAGCGATCCCAAAATTTCATCAGTCTCCCTCCTACCGGTATCATTTCACTTGGACTGCCGTCCTGAGGTCTTGCCTCCCTGACCACGACCACCTCTGAATCCCCTTCCCCTTGAGGGGCGCCTAGACGAGCCTCTGGCTGCTCCTCTAGGTTTTGCACGAAAGGAAGAAGACTGTCCTTCGAACGTTGGGGCGAATGTGGTTGACTGACCTGGTACCGCCTGGGGTACCCACTGAAAGGCAGTCGGGGTTTGTGCCACCATCTGGGGCACTGGAGGCAAAGGCAATTGCAGTTGCTGTTGCTGTCTATAAGGCTTGGCTGGCCGAGATGGTAGCCTAGTCTTCATATTCTTCCTCTTTGGTTGAGGACCCTCATCCGGGGAAGATTTTCTTTTGATAGCCAGACCCCACTTCTGGAGAAGATTTCTATTCTCCACGGCGGCCTTATCAACAACCTCTTTGACCACATCGGTAGGGAAAAGGTCTTTTCCCCAAATGTTGGAGGAGATTAACTTCCTTGGCTCGTGTCTCACCGAAGCCCCGGTGAACACGAACTCCCTGCAAGCTCTCCTTGCCTTGACGAAGTTATAAAGGTCCTTCGTCACTGTGGCTAAGTGAGACTTAGCCACTACCATGAACATTTCATGGACCTTGGGGTCACTTGCCATCGTCTCGAGAGTAGTCTGATGAGACATTGAGGCAGCCAGTCTTTCTTTTGTCTCGAACTCTCTTCGTAAAAGAGATTCGGACAGCTTGGGGAGGTCCTCGCCGAATTGCCGTCCGGCAATATCAGCCTCCAACTTTCCCACTGAGAATGTTAGATGGACATCCTTCCAGTCTTTGTGGTCCATAGGTAGAGCCAGTGACAAGGGTTTACATTCCTCCAGGGAGGGGCAAGGCTTGCCGGCCTCGACTGCCTTTAGGACAGCCGCAAACCCTTTCTGTAAAAAGGGGAAGGCTCTATCAGGAGAGGACACAAACGAAGGGAGCTTCTTGCTCAATGCAGCTACCTTCGAATTCGAGAAGCCCCTCTCTTTCATCGAGGATGAAAGTAGGGCTTGAGCCTTAGCGTGGTCCATAACAATGACCTCCTTCGGCTCTGTCTCCTCCCTTGAAGCTGGTTCTTTTCTCAGCCGGACATAGCAGTCCGGATATGATGCCTTGCTGGGCCAGAATTCTACCTCCTCTAGGGGAACTGAACCCAGCTTATCCGAAATGACGATCTTTCCAGTCGTCATCGGCATGTGCTCAGCATACCTCCATGGGTTAGCATCTGAGCATATGGGAAGGTCTTTCACATTGAGCCTTTTCCGGGGCCCATGTGATTCTGCCAGGGACTGCATACGCAGTTCCATTGCAGCCGCCTTCTCCTGATTCTCCTTCTGCATTTGTTGGATCATTCCAACAATCGAAGAGAGGGCCTGTCCCAGTTCTACTGGGAGGCCAGCCGATGTTGAGGGGATAGGCTCCGGCATCTGAACCGGAGTAGCCGACACCTCGTCGACCTCATCCTCTACGACATCCGGGGTTTGAACTTGATCCTGACCTTCTGCCAGGAGGTCTTCTTCCAAACGATCGTCCAGGTCAGACATCCTGTCACACAACTGGATGTCTTGCATCGCATCTGCGACTTCCTCGTCCACCTGGACTTGATCTTGAAGGATCTCCTCTTGAGGCTGGGGAATCACTGCCTCAGCTGATGCCTGGGGAAAAAGATACGCCCTCATCTTCTCACTTGGAAGATAAGGGCCAGAGGTGTTCTTCTTGAAGCCCCTTACCCAAGTACGAAGCTTTTCCCTAGCTATATCCCTTGATTCCGCCGTTCTAGGGGAATCAAAAGCCTCAGTAATCAGGTTAGTGCATACAGTACATACCTGAGGGTCCCAATACTGGAGATCATCCTTGGAGACAGCGCATGCTGCGTGTCTCCTACAACACTCATGTCCGCAGAGGTTCTTGCTGCGGACATTGCAGAAAACATTTCCGCACTTCGGAGGGTCCTCCTGTAAAGAGAAGAAATTTCCATGAGTATCAAGTGAACTATGTATCACTGGATATGCATAGTATAGCATAACAATTCATAAATGAAAGACACACACTTGTGTTTCCCTCACAACCCATTGTTGCAGCCTTCCGGATAATAAAATAAAAAATGGTTTATCTCTACTAGAGTAACCAATGCAAGGTTTCCAGAGGAAACAGGTGGAGCTCACACCTAGGCAATGATTTTAAAAATCCTGGATAATAGACGGGGAAGAACTCTGCTTCCTGTCTGAGGGCAACAGCAAAGGGCTGTGTAAGAAAACACAATAGTGTTAGAAGATACAGTGCTGTACCTAAATTTTTACTATAGTTTTCTTCTTACTGTATATGCTATACAGAAGAATACTAGTACAGTATAGGAGGATGTGTGCCGGCCTGCCTTTGCCGGCCGGCACACACCACAATTAGCTTTAAAGTATACTACTTAACAGCTATAGGGCGGCAGCCCTCTGGTTCAAATGCCTGTGCCGGCGGCAGCAGCTGCCGGCCAGCAACAGCCAGTGTTGGCCGGCAATGATTGCCGGCCAGCAACTACACAAGGTAGTACCCAGCTGCCGGCCACACTCTTGGTGACCGGCAGACAAGGACTGACATAAGCCGGCCGGCAAAGGTACAAGACCGATGCCAGCCGGCAGCAAAAGAACCAGAAGACTACCCCTGCCCGGCTGCCGGCCTCATAGGCCGGCTGCCGGGACAGGTACAGCACTAGAATAAAATAGAATGGATGCCGGGATAAGAGTGTACACAACCCCCCCAGCCCGGCAACCGAAAGAGTGCATATAAGGAAGGGGAGAAACTTAATTCAGGCTTCCTTGACCAATGCCGTCCGGCTCTGCCGGCAGGCATGGATGAGGGACCAAGAGAGGTCCGGGCAGCACTCGAAAACATAAGACCCTTGCCGTCCAGCGTCTCTGCCGGCCGGCAATGGGCTTAGTCAATCCAAATCCCAACCTATACTAGGTCCAGAAGTAGAATGACATATGGTACAGTAATACCCCTGCCGGCCAGCTCTGCCGGCCGGCAAGGTACAGTACAGTAATGGCTAGGCCATTACGGAGATAGAGGGGGAAGGGACAAGAGGGTCCTGCCAACCTTGCTTTAGTGACAGATCACCCGCAGCCAAGAACTCTGTCTTAGCCTAAGGGAGATCTAAGGGAAAGGGCCAGCGCAGTAGTATAATACCTGCCAGCTTCCAGAGCACCAAAGCAAGGAAGGCGTTGCAATTCCCAAGGGAAGATTATCCTCCCCGAGAACAGCAACAGGACTTAGTCTGGTCGATCACACAAGAAGGAATCATAACTACAGAAACCTTCGACAGTGACCTAAGGGAGCTCAGCTCCCTTTGTAAGTGTTAGGTCAGCGAGGGAGACTCTGCCCCAAGCCAAACAACACGGACTCAGACTAAAAACTCTGTTGTTCTGACCCTCTTTGAACCAGACTCTGCTGGAACAGGAAGGTACAGTAACACCCTAGTATAGTTTTATCGAAAATAAATTCGGAAAAAACCACTTAGGGATAAGCCCAAGGCTTAAACAGAGGGAAAGGGATTGCCTACCTTCTCCGAAGAAAAGAAAGCAACCGGGGAGTATGATTAAGTATACTAAGGCTCCATAAGCAATTAGCCTAGGCACCAAGAGAA
>NC_090761.1:53541247-53546247 GCF_036898095.1 Palaemon carinicauda | reverse complement strand
TTATAGATAACTATTATTATCATTAAAAGGGAGAAATTATCCACCCGTATGAGTTCCTTGCTTATACTAGATAGAATCTGTTGAGTCACATCACTACTCGCTCTCATCAGGGTCATAAGTGAACAAAAAGGAATCAAATATTAAAATAAACAGAAAAATAATGAGGTGGAACCTGAAAAAAAGTCAGGCAATTTACTTGAAACAGTGGGATCTATTCGAATAAAAGAAAACATTAAGAACTAAAGGGGCAATCAGTAGAGCGCAGACCTCCGCCTCGACAGCTCATTTCTCAACCTTTTGCTCAACGTGACCTTGACCTTTGACCTTGACATTCCAAAATTTAATAATTTCCAGCTTTTTACATAAAAGTTAATCACTGTAAGTTTCATTACTCTACGATTTAAATTGTCGACAGGAAGCTGTTCACAAACAAACACGCACAAAAAGGGAGGATAACATAACCTCCTTCCAACTTTTTAACCCTAACGAGAGACTTAAACGATCAACCAGTGAATTGACCAATCAAGAATATAACCAACATCAACAATGTAATAATGGTAAAATTTCCAACAAAAATATTTTCATCAGCCCTGCTCTTAAGATTATTATTATCTTTACAAACAAAGCTGACACCCCAGCTGGGAAGGAAGAGTGTTTTATTGCTTCAATATGTAAAGTAGCCAATTACAAGAAGAAATAGAAAATTAACCAATTACAGAAATAGCTAAAACAAATCAATCAAAATTACGATTGCTAGCAAATTTAAATGATTAAATAAGTAAACTAAAAAACGAGACTCACTCTATTAAAGAAAAAATGCATTAGCAAAATATGCGTTCATCAATATCATTAGAATACTGTGGAGTATTAAAACTTACGATAGAAACAGCAAGACTGTTAGAAGTAATTACATGTTACCTGATACAAGGTGCAGGATGATACAGTATGGCAAAATCTAAATGCAAAGGATGGTCAAAATAATGAAAAATTTCATATACGCAAAATTAACTAATTGGATTCTGGTTTTACAGATCAATATCCAGATTAGAAGTTAGGAATTTAATAGACCTTCCGATTTTATCCAACCTTTTAAAATTAAAGTCTGCTGGAGAGACTAGAAATGAGAGCAATATGGCAGAATACAAGTTAAGAATATACAGTTCTCCACATATCTCGAAACACACTTTATAAACTTTTTTATTTTTTTGCATTCAAAGAATAGACAGGCTAAAATACTTTTCAAATGTGAATTTCCAATCAAGAATGACTACTTTATTGTTTAATAAGCCCTGTGTACTCAATGAAGCATTGTTATTGAAAATTTATGGATTGGAGAAACTAATGCCCTATATCAGCTAAAAGCCGTATTTTGAGTTTTATTAGAGTTCAAGTTCATCCCTAATAACTGGTATTATAAACTACTCTTATCACATCTTTTTGGGAAGATTCACCAGCTACACGTCTGCATTTAAGTGACACGACTGATGTAAATAGAGTAGTATCATCTACATAAGCAACAATTATATAAAACCTGTGCCAAGAACACTACCTTAATAAACAATAGAGATTACATTTATGCCAGTAACTATGGTATCCATCAATTAATAGCCTTTGCTATCTATTATCAAAAGAATCTTGTGATATTAAGAAATGATCTACCAACTCCCATCTGTTCAAGTCTGAAAACGAGGATCTCATGATTAACACGATCTGAAGCAGAACAAAAGTCAAGGCCAATCCCACGAAGCTCACGTCCAGAATCCAGAAATTGCATGCCCCTTTCAACATTAAATATTAAAAACAACAGCCATATAACAAACTATCATTCAATCTTTTAACATTTCTTCATACGATTCTCGCTGTAATCTTTGAAAAACGATATACTAGATTAAACAAAATAAATTTCTTCCCCATAAACGTTTTGGACATAGGATAAGCATGAGGGCACAATGTCAACAATTCAAAATATATCGACACAACAATTTTACTGTAAATCATAACAAAACGAAAATAAAGTCACTCTCCTTAGGTATTTCTACTACATACCCTTTCCACCATACCGACTAGTAGACTGCATTCCCCAATGTTAATTAAGAAACTAATGTTTAACTCCAGCCTGTGCGCTTTCTATCTCTTTAAAATTTATCATTTTTTTTTTTCAAAAGCCGCAACTACTTTGGCCAGAAATGTTGTTCTTGTGGCTGTTGCTTTTGCTCCTGATGGTATCACGCTCTGAAGTGATTCAGCTCCCGTGTTAAGCGATTGTTCAGCTAAACACGGCTCGTCAAAGCACATAATGCGTGGGTCTTGATGCAATTAAAGGCCCGAGCCGCTTATAATAAATGGCTTACAGTTCCACAAATATAACTCTAGTTTTACTGTTGCGTGATAACTCTGATTTATGGGTGGCTTGCAGAGTGTGAATGCCCCGGCCAAGAATTCTAGTTTAGGGTCCTTTATTTAGTCTTTTAACAACGTTCTTCTTTTAGTTTTTTTAACAACGTTCCTCTTTTAGTCTTTTAACAAAGTATAAAAGCTCCAAAGGAACTTCTAGCCTTGTGCAAAAAATAAAAATAAAGCTGGATTGATAAAATCTATATTTTTGAGTCTTAGTAAATTCGGATTCTAAGATTCTAAATCCAAGCGCTAATATGGTACCGTAAAAAAAAAAAAAAAAAAAAAAAAAAAAAAAAAATAAATAAATAAATAAATAAATAAATAAATAAATAAATAAAAAAAAAAACACAACCATTCAGACTCCTACAGTCTTCGAAGGATGCAATATCTTCTCCGACTCCCAAAAAAGTACCTTGTCGAGATTCGAATCTCTAAAGTCTAATCACGTTACCCACCTTTTGACATACCGTATTATCATAAAAATTCACTCAGCTTTTTTTACGTAACCCTCCTAACAAACACGCAGACAACAGGATATCAAACAAACCGAATTAAAGATAAGCTCCACGGCGAAGGTAGTACCAAAACCCAATAAAATAAAATACTTTATAAGGAAATTTAAACATCATTATAATTAAATTCAGTCCTAATAAAAGTATTGTATCAATACATTTTTTGCGCAATTCCTCCCAAAACCTTGGGCTATTCCATACGAAACCTGCCCCTGTCTATTTTCATTTTCGGCAGCTGTTAGGTTATCTCGTTTCTTTCCTTGTAGGTCATCATCGCTTCTTCCTTTTCTTGCCACCCATGCTCCATCTTCCTTATCACAAACCCAACCATAATAAATTCCTTAGAATTAACTGAATATTTATGCCAATGATATAAAAGACCGTAACTAGCAGGTAGGATTTCTATACTGTTATATAAATATTCAAAACAAGATGGAATTTAAGATGGAAACGCCATTTTAATCCGTTGAAGCTACTTAATGGAAGGAAGAACAATAACATAATAAAAAAAATTGTGAATAAATAAAGCTCTTTCAACAATAGTGTTAAAGACACATTAATAAAAATACTAAAACTGCTCTAGGTCTAATTTCTTCTTCACAGGGTACGTGATGAATACGAAGAAATACTTCAGCTTTTTTATATTGGTTGACAGATATTATCACGAGTGTTTTTGTATGTCATACAGAGGACAAAGGATCATATGATGCCTCATTTTTCAACGTGATTCTTTAAAAACGATTCAGCTTTCTATAACTATAAAAAGGCAGCTGTGCTAGAACGTACTGTACATCATTCTGCATTTTTCTTTTTTAAATTGGGCATGACAACTTAACACTTAATCTAATTCAACACCCCATATGACATCTCAAGAAAAATGTGTCTTCTCCGATGAGAATCTTCCCAAGATCATATCTCAGTGGGCAGTCTTTTCATAGGAGGAGGAGTAACACTTACTGAGAGATATGTCCACCATATAAATAGTGCCAATTTTCATTCTTTCTCGAGGACACAGAATTTTCAGGAATGTTGAAAGGTTTGCTACAACACTGAATTCCAAGAATCTTTTTATACTGAATTGTAGATATTTCTTTCTGAGCAGGTAGAAGTAATTCAATAAATTTACTTTACAGGCTCCTGTAAATTCGAATTTGAAAAACAAAAATAATTTTTTACGCAATGACCATCGAGTAATAAAAAAGTAATGCCAATTATCTTTTGTAATGAATGAAGATAATAACACCACGAAATTTCTTCTATTCTTAAGGATATCCCTCCATAACAAAATTGGCAGCTAATGCAAGCGCCTCCCCCCCCCATATAGCTAGAGAGAGAGAGAGAGAGAGAGAGAGAGAGAGAGAGAGAGAGAGAGAGAGAGAGAGAGAGAGAGAGAGAGAGAATGGAAGTCGAGAAAGAGCTCAAAATAAATCCTTACACGTCTCCTCAAACAATCTGAGGTCGTTCTTACTCAAGTGGTAGATGCATACCAAAGACAATTCTCATTAAGACCACCTTACAGCTGCTCTCTCTCTCTCTCTCTCTCTCTCTCTCTCTCTCTCTCTCTCTCTCCAAATGAAGACATCTAAGCTTCAATTCCTGTTAATAAGTGAGATCTCTCTCTCTCTCTCTCTCTCTCTCTCTCTCTCTCTCTCTGCAAGAAAGTTTTAATATTTTCATGTTAAAGTGATAGGGAATTCTCTAAGCAACAAAGGTATAGCTACGTTAATTTTTCATTGAGAGAGAGAGAGAGAGAGAGAGAGAGAGAGAGAGAGAGAGAGAGTCTAAATTAACCAACCTTACGTCTTGGTCCTAATTCTGATGTTTGGAAAAATAGAGAAGCAAAGCCCTTGAACGCTATCTGTCTTCTACTTGAGTGCCAGGTCTCACCCCAATACCCAACGCTTATGCTAAACATGGGCTATTTCCTCACCTGAAGGCGGTCCTACAGCCCACGCATTCCACAAAACCGAATTCTAATGTTGCTATTCTTCCCTTTCAGCTTTTTTACTTGATTCACATTCTATGAAGTAACTTACAGCGTTCAATTAATTACTAGAGGATACTAGTATTCTCTTTCAGTATTTTCATTTC
>NC_090761.1:53513747-53536247 GCF_036898095.1 Palaemon carinicauda | reverse complement strand
TATAAACAAGCAAGCAAAAAACTTTTAAGACAAAAAGCCTTCCGAAATATACTACTACATTCATTGTCAATAACATTTTCCAGTTGAGATCACCTCTAATATAAAGAAGATAACCTGCAAAACACATAAAAACGAATTTTTGACATAAGATTTGTACACAGACCCAGATAGTATGCTAAACTAAACACCAACTTAAACTATTCATGCATACGAAAACAAGGAGAGGCATATCTATAGAAACCTTCGCATAACATCTGACACATTCCAATATATCCTGTTACACATATACGCATTCATAGAGCAAGGTAACATTACTAAGTCCAACTGAGAAATAATGAAACGGTAACGCAATGATGTATTGAGCCCTTTGTCCTCTCGGCTATTTCTGCAGCTGTCACATGTTTCCGCGAAAGAACGTCGGTTGGGAATAAGTACCCGGATGTCTCTCAAAGCCTTACATACGTAATTACACTAACCTCCGAGAAGGCAAAAGACCTTTCCCTCTGCATCTCATTCTCAACATGCTCTTAGATGCTTAAAAGGATGCTGAGGCACATCATTACTTTTTCTAAATCTTCCGCATTGAAATCACAGGGGCACATGTCCAAGTACATGGATCTCAATCGTAAAAATTCTTAAAGATTGCGATGAAATCGTTAAATATTCAAATACTTAATTTTAAGCATCATCGGTAACAATTAATTTTTGTAAGCTTTGACATTGAAATCACAGAGGCACATGTCCTAGTACATGGATCTTAATCGCAGAAATTCTTTAGGATTGCGATGAAATCGTTAAATATTTAAAGTTAATTTTAAGTATCATCAATAATAATAATTTTGTTGTATCTTTGGCACTGAAATCACACAAGAACATATCCAAGTACATGGATCTCAATCGCAAAATGTCTTACAGATTGCGATGAAATTATTAAATATCTAAATACTTGATTTTAACTATCATTGGGAAAAATAGTTTTATAAAACTTTACCACTCTTCAAAACACAATTGGAAAAGTTCATCAAAAAGAAACACATCTGAGCTTTAGATGAACTGCTGAACGCATGCTGACCAATATTACCGCTACTTTATCACGATTCCGAATTAAAACATCTATAAATATTTACGATAACTCTCCATATACAAAGAAATCTTATTATCACGAATAAAATATAAACTTATCCTTCCATTTTTGGTATGGAGGAATACGAGGCAAAATCCTTTACTTATTATTAAGAGTAATTTATATCATTATCTGTACAGGATGAAAGCAAAACCTGTAAGCATTTGCATCTTGAGATATATTGACGAAAGAAATTGGAAGGAAAAATTCTATTTATATATATAATTTTTTGCATATACGTGCCTCTGTTTTGTGGCGCTGCTCTGAATTCAAACTCAAAGTCAAAAGATAAAAAGGAAAAATTAGATTAGTATAAACAATGCCAATGTAATTCAATGCAGATTATGTGTTATAATTAAAAAAAAAAAATCTTTTCTGTTTTAACCATAAGTAGCCCTTCCCATCTCGAAAACCAATAAACGTATACTTCAATTTGTTCCTTTATGCAATACTTTCATTTTTTCTTTTACTATCCATGAAAAGAAAAGAATCCCGTATCACAACCCTCAATCAATTGTGACGCATGTTTGCGCAGTGTCCCTTCTGAGTCACAAACGTGTCAGCAGCCAACGCTGCCTTCCTGGGGGCTCATAACAACAGTGGATGGGATTCTTTCAGCCCGAGGGAAAACTAAGAAACCTGAGAATGCATCGTCAGCATTAGCAAATTCTACTTTTAGGAGGATTGACCTATATTTTGATGAGAAATTAATACATTCTCGGAATTCTATGCATATAGAGGGCAGATATCTGCACGTTTTATTGAGCATCTATTTTTTATAAACTATATTCATAAGATATGTTCGTAACAAAAGGACTAGCAGACAAGATAGGGCTGTCACTACCTGCACATTTTACTGTTCATATATTTTCTATAAATAAATTGTAATCATAATCATAAGAGATGACCGTAACAAGAGTAGAGCGAAAATTAAAGTACTATTAAGAAATGTATCAGTTAACAGAACCACCGAAGAAATACATGAAATTAATACGTATTACACAAAATCATCAATAGCAAATACAGAATCAATTACAACAAAAACTCATCATAATTATTATTATTACTTGTTAAGCTACAACCCTAGTTGAGAAAGCAGAATGCTATAAGCCCAAGGGCTCCAACAGGGAAAATAGCCCAGCGAGGAAAGGAATAAGGAAATAAACTATAAGAGAAGTTTAAGAACAATAATAACATTAAAATACATATTTCATATATAAACTATATAAACTTCAAAGTAAAAAGAGGATAAAAACTCCAAAGTAACAAGAGGAAAAGAAATAATTAAAATAGTGTGCCCAAGTGTACCCTCAAGAAAGAGATCTCTAACCTAAAACAGTGGAAGACCATGGTACAGAGGCTATGGCACTACCCAATGGTTTGATTTTGGAGTGTCTTCTCCTAGAAGAGCTGCTTACCATAGCTAAAGCCTCTTCTATCCTTACCAAGAGTAAAGTAGCCACTGAAAAATTACAGTGCAGTAGTTAACCTATTGAGAGGAGAAGAATTGTTCGGTAATTTCAGTGTTGTCAAGTGTATGAGGAAAGAGGAGAATGTGTAAAGAATAGCCCAGACAATTAAGTGTTTGTGTCGGCAAATATTAAATGAGCTGTAACCAGAGAGAGAGGGATCCTATGTAGTACTGTTTGGCCAATTAAAGGACCCAATAACTCTCCAGCGGTAGTATCTCAATGGGTGGCTGGTGCCTTGGCCAACCTACTACCTATAATGGCAAGAAGTTCGCATCACAACGTATGACTCACCAAGATAAAAGCCGCCTACAGAGAGTGTGTGTCTACTCACATAAAAATCCAAGAGAAGAATCACACCTATGCTTAAAACATGCAAGCAATTGCTGAGTCTTAGTCATAGTGAATTTCATTGGTCATCAGTATCGGCAATCATCAAAGTAGGTTACAATCGCTGATGCCATTAGGTTCCTGATGAAACTCGAAGCTTCCTTGTGTGATACATTTTCAGGCAATAGTTAACCAGGCAAGATCCACCGCATTAATCAAATCTCTCTCTCTCTCTCTCTCTCTCTCTCTCTCTCTCTCTCTCTCTCGACCTTTCCATTTGGGATCTTATTTCCAAGTCTAATACATATTATTACTAAAAGTGGCTTTCTAAGATCCGCTCTCTCTTTATCCCATTCCAATACCCTTCTATGTTTATATATACAGTATAACACTCATACATACACCCATACACAGACACACATACATATATATATATATACTGTATTATATATATATATATATATATATATATATATATATATATATATATACATACATATATATATACATATATATATATATATATATATATATATATATATATATATATAGATATACTATATATATATATATATACTGCATCTGTGCGTTTGTCAATCCACGTTCTTTTAAATATGAAAACAGTTGAAGAAGAATTTCGCTATAAAATGTCTCCTAGGGCAAAGTTCATACAAGGCTAATCTTTATACTAAGAAATCTTTCTTTTATAGAATAACGGAAAACTGGTCATACAAAATTCTGTCAGATTCACCAAACATTTTACTAACCAACAAAGCAATCAACAAATATGTTCCATGTGTATACAAAATTACACAAGAACAATTAGAAACACATAGTATAAATGGATTAATACACATATTAAGTATTTAAACAAAATAGCAAAAATATATAACCTACAAATATAACAGAAGGCATATCATTATGCAGCCCTGAATAATAGAGCAGAAAGAGTATTCAGAATTTTAAAGCTTTTAAGGACCTACCATTCAGTAGCATGAAAACTTACTCAAAGCACGAAAATATTCACTTGAAATCACAGGTTATCCTCGGATTATACATCTTCCATTTATTACTAATACTGGAATATCTCTTTCAACATCATAACTTCTTGACACCATAAATTTCACGTCTAACCCCTCCGCCTTCGAACACCCCTCTCCTGTTTCAACTGCCTATTCGTGTTTCTTATTTTTCGGAACTAAACTAGAAAAAAGATACCCGGGTTACTCGTCCAATTAACCTCTGCCCTTAATAAAATAAAATACTAAATAGAGTGATGTCAACTTTGCAGATGAAAAGATTGCTGCTTCGATATGCATGGCTTCAATGAAAACGTCAAAAGGGGGGGGGGGGCTAAAATCACCATAGCATTACTGAAAAAATCTAATATGAAGGGAAACTCAAATGAACATTGCGTTAACTGATAATTTCAAGTAGAAAAATAACAAAATCCTCCGAGTTTTTATGGAAAACCAAAGGAGGATTAATAAGCCTTTGATAGAAGGCATTGGAGAAGGCACATCAGGCAACCGACCCCTTGATCTGTCGGTCGTAAAGAAAAGAAAGGGTTGAAAAATAAAATTAAATACCAGTGATATATTAATCCATAATGGAAGGAAATAGGTAGCCTACACCAAAAACCCATTAGAAAATATACAGTAAGCTCCGATCGGGAAATATAAAATGAAAAAAAGAGAAAAAAAAAACTGAAATATACGTAGCTACAATCGCCGAACAGAAAAAAACAGATAATTTCATACAACAGGTCATAACTTTACGCTCATTTCCCAAACTTAATTAACTTCGGTAAACATGAAATTATAAAAAGATAAATAAAAAAAACATTAGACTGAATTAATATAATCAGGGCAAATGAACGCCCGCTCAGGTGTAATGATGGCTATTTGGGCGCTGATACTGACGTAATGGAAATCATTATTTACTTTGGGAATAATACCCTTCAATTCTAATGACGCAATCACATTCAACAAACATGAACTTCTGATCATGTACGAGAGAAACGAACAGTTTGTGCTTTTGTATGCAAAAAATGACAGCAACAAGACTAAGAATATTGATTACAATCACTAAAGAAAATTGTAATTTTCTGCGTGTACTTTAAAAACAACAAAAATATTACCAGCCCAGCTGTATGAAAATGGTAATAATAATAATAATAATAATAATAATAATAATAATAATAATAATAATAATAATAATAATAATAATAATAATAATAATAATAATAATAAAGCAATGACTATTTTGTCTTTTCTATAAGAGCAATAATAAAAAAAAAATACACCACGATGTTATATAGCGATTACAAGAATAACAAAAGAAATGTAAATTTTGCCTTTTCCTTGACAACAACAGTAAGTAACGGTTATTTAATAGGGATACATAGCAGTAAAACGTTTAAATTTTTTAATATATTCTTTGTTGAAACATTTTGTTACATGCTAATGGTGTTCTGTAAAGTAGATATAGTATGACTACACAGCAAGAAAATTGCCTTAGTTAAGAAACGTATCTTTCTCTAGCTTATCTAAAGTTCGATTAATTCAGTACGAAACTGACAAGGGCATTTTGAAATGTGGAATACTTTAAATGAAGCCCACAGCGTAGTTACAAGATTTACAGAGAGAGAGAGAGAGAGAGAGAGAGAGAGAGAGAGAGAGAGAGAGAGAGAGAGAGAGAGAGAGAGAGAGAGAGAGCGGAACGAGATAGTATCTAGGTTTCACAAGCTATATAACGAAAAACTCCATCATGCATAATAAGCGCATTTCATGAAAAGACTGACATGACAGGCAATTTTCTGGATTGGAGATAAAAAAAAAAAAGTTGGAGTGGGTGGAAGGGAGAGAAAAGTATGGCCTAACCATACAGGAATACAAGTTTTAAAACTTTACCCTAATATCTACACACATACACAAAAGAAAAAGAAAAAAAAACAGGATATATAAATTTCTTATCTTACAAACTCTTATAAACAGTCTTCAAAGAGAAAACAGGCGTTTCAACTAGTTTTTTGTTAGATCTCGACTCTACAGTAAATAAACTTTTGGAAGATAAGTTATCAACCACAAACATATATTAACTTCTAATTCAAAATATCACAACCAAAAATTTTCGATCATGGTTTATATCACAGTTTAGATTTCGGCAGTTGTCCGTAATCGATTCCTTTCCCATTTACGTACGGTTTCTAGCTATCACCAGATCGTAAAAATTTTTGTATAGTCATTTCTAAATTTAATAGATTCAGATTCTTTTTCGGATTAGTCTAATAATAATAATAATAATAATAATAATAATAATAATAAGAATAATAATAATAATAATAATAATAATAATAATAATAATAATAATAATAATAATAATAATGTCGTTCTCTGTTTAACAAGCATTCAAATAATTTTAGTTCTGATCTTATATCTCGATTTTCACTTGGTCATATAATTAAAACCAAATTTACTTTTTTTATTTAAAATGGACTTAAAGGGCGTATTCATCATAATACTTTGATGACTATTTTCTTACGGTACCTTTTTTTCATTATTTTCAGATAATATTATCTAGGGAGCGCTAGTCTACTTTAAACTTACCTTGATTCTCACTTGGATTCATAGAAAAAAACCTGAGACTACTACACAAAGTTCTTCTAATTTCAATTTTCACAAAATTTCCTCCTCAACATATATCAACTAAATGAGACCATTATTATTAAAATTCTTGCGTAAGCTGTTAATCAGGATTTTTCTAAGTATTATCATCATTATGTATGAAGATTTAAATAATGAGTCACCAGCTAGCTAAATCATACATTGCTAAACTATTCCTTTGGTTCTGAAATGTGTTAGTTTCCTCTTTCCAACATCCTTTCACATACAGGCTCTTTATTCCGTGAACGCCAATATTTGTTTTGGATGATGAAAATAATAATAATAATAATAATAATAATAATAATAATAATAATAATAATAATAATAATATCAAACGATGCATGCTCAGTGAGCAATGTGCGTCATGGTTATGTTCTCAAATGAATAATAGTTTAAGACCCATTTGCATAATCAATTTTGATTTATATAACCACCAATTGGTGTATAACACAGCTCCTATCAATACTGTACGTCAAAGAACACATTAGAGATTTTTGCAAGTAAAAAATTCAACCCTGGAAGGAAATTTCATACACCCAAGCAAATTTACCTCAGTGCATAAGTGGGGAAGTTCCCTAGATACTATACTACAAAGTCAGTTAACCCCAAATGAAATTATCTAGAACAAAATTTTTTAGTGAAAAAAACAAGTGTAATGAAACAATAAGTTAATCTTAGTTAAAAAGAAATAGGATACGAAACAACGAGCGAACGTTCTGGGTCACTTATTGAATGCAAGAAATATAAACATTGCAGTGATAATTCAGAAGAGAAAGTTCAGCATGCCGTTACCATACGTTGTAGATTTACATATATAAAACTTCTTTCATACGGAACTAAATTTAAGACAAAGAAAAGAATTAAAAGATGTTGGATGATGTATATGTAAATGTATTCATGTTCTTTAAACAATAGAATTATAGCGACAATTATCACGATAACGTTAATAACAGCAAAGTGCAACAATTACAACGCCAGCGATAATAATAACCCTAAAAATAATTTATAATATTTTAATTCAATTACAATAATAATCTATAGTACTTTAATTCTATTAATATGTAAGATATATATATATATATATATATATATATATATATATATATATATATATATATATGATAATTTTTTTGCACATTTAAACGTGTTTCTTTCATATTTCAAATAAGCCATATATATTAATACATTAAAGTCTGGATTCTCTTAACGACCTCGGGATCAGAGCCCCAGGCGGAATCGCCCAAAGACTGTGATATCAGACCAGCGGGGATTTGAACCCTCGTCCAGGATATCTGTATGCCAGTGACCATACCACTCAGCCGGTCTGATATCATAGTCTTTGGGCGATTCCGCCTGGGGCTCTGATCCCGAGGTCGTTAAGAGAATCCAGACTTTAATGTATTAATATATATGGCTTATTTGAAATAAAAATATATATATATATATATATATATATATATATATATATATATATATATATTATATAATATATATATATATTATATAATATATATATATATATATATTATATATATACATATATATAATATATATATATATATATATATATACATACATACATATATAAAATATATGAGTGTGAAAGTAGGCGCATTGTCTGTAAATGTATTTAACAAAGACAGGGAGAGAGATAAGATCTGAATCTTAATCAAAGCAGGAAGGGACCCGAGAGATGATATTCCTCAATGACAGCCAACTTGGTATTTGTCGTAGTTCAAGAGGTCATGACACCATAATAACTGTTCTAATTCAGATAAGAATTCTTCCAATTGAAGGAGACAAAAGCAAAACACCCGAGAGGAAGTTTTAAATGAATGTATAAATTCGAGGACTTCTAGTTTGTTATCTTTCAATTACTCATGCGGGGTGTAAGTGATATGGTTACATTTTTAGGTCGACTAAGTTTTTTTTTTTCACACAAAAGGCTTTCATGGCACGCTTAACTTATGCTCTTATTCGAAGTACATATATCAGCTTTTCCCATGGCACTTCTAAATGTAACAATTCTAAAGTTATGCGGTACACTTAAGAGCAATCTTGATGATGTACACAATTATATCAAAAAAAGAATTGCTTCATTCTGAGAACATGAATAAATCAAGACCTTTATTACACGAATGACATCATTAAGTCCTGATTATAAAAGATATTTTTTTTTTTTTTTTGCTTCTTAGCTTAATTTGGCATTAAGTTTACCGCATTGTAAAACAAATTACAGTAAAGCATAATCTTGTAAGACAAAAATTGTCTTCCATTCTCAAGACAAGTTCTAAAGTAACAATTACTTCAAGTGTACATATGTTTTTCCATTCACAAATAATACCTATTACATATTATTTGTTCTGTGAATTATATCGTTAAACCTATTTGACCTCTCTCGTCAATAAAGAGAATAACAAAAAAAGGCGAAATGCAGACATTAATTTTCAAAATCATGTGATTCTGGATAAAATAATTTCAAACAATATGAAAAAGCTAACCAAGTTTGTGCAATTTCAGAACCACAATATTCCGCACATAATATATATTGAAATAGTAAGTAAAAAAAGACAAAGAAACGCGAAAATACAAATAAAATAAAATACACCCCATACCATAATGATGTTGGCCTTTTTTTCAATAGTGCAGTGTCAGGCATAAAAAAATACATTGAAAAACAAACACACTAAAAGCAAAAACATTTTTAACATACTTCAAAAGACTGTAGAGTCCGTTTTCATTAAAAACTCAACGTTTCAAATATGCTGCCGTAACCAGGTGGTATAATTTTAAGAATGTTATTTGCCATACAAGATGAAATCAAACGTAGTCAACGATTACAACTAGATAAACATTTCACATGATAAATGAAACCAGATTTAAACTAATACATATAGAAAACACTACTATAGTAAACCTACTTCCTTAAGAAAAAAAAAAGTATTTAACAGTTCCAACAACTGTTAAAATTTGTTACTTTTATAACCTTCTGCGAAGCAAGAACAATACCACAGAGAATATGTTGAGATGTCTCGAATGACAGAAGTCAATCAGTCTCTGCTAAGTTCATCAAACTGTTAACCTTTCACTGGCACGGAAGAAACATAAACAATGAAATCTGATAACCTAAGGTCGAACCCAGGCTGCGAACAATGATGGGAAAGCCTTTCGATTGATAGCAGAGTATTACTCTTATAAAAGAATTTTTGAGGATTTTTTAAATGAAAAGATCGATAGTATCACTTAAGATTAAATATACCTTGTTATGTTATATCAAACAACAAATAATTATGTATACACATATATTATCATACATGTGATGCATACATATACACATACAAACATATAGACACACACACACACACACACATATATATATATGAGAGAGAGAGAGAGAGAGAGAGAGAGAGAGAGAGAGAGAGAGAGAGAGGGGGGGGGGGAATGTCCGTCAATTTCAAGCTTGTTGCAATTCTAACACCTACCTTAAATTAAAAATCATATATAGGCTATACATAAAAAAAACATGACTATGACAGCCGTTGAAGTAAAATTGCTCTAAAAGGCGGACATGGGAATTGTTCAAGACATGCCCCTTAAATGGTTGATATGCCTCCAACTTTGAGGACAACGACAATAATAGAGCAATAATATTTTCGTTTGTCTACACACTGAGAGAGGTTTGAAGTCTGATAGATTTTACTAAAATTGCAAAAGAATAATCAGGGAAAATCTCAAGGGTTTGAATAAGCATGAAAGTGTCACAGAGGAGACAAACTACATGATCAAAGATTTAATTTAGGAAGGTTGTATATTATGGCGCTTAATCTGTATTAGGTGAAAGGGTGTGGTGAACAAGACTGAAATGGACAAGAGTGATTGGTCTGGCTGATAAATACATGGCAGAGGAAGTGTTTGCTCTTGTTTTGTATGGGGATGATCAAAGGGTCCCAATGTGTTAAAACAATGATTATAAAAACACTGACTGTGGAAGAACAAATAGTTTTTCATATAAATATATTGAAAAAAAAAAACGACATAAAAAGTCTACCACAATGGGAAAATCGTTATCATGTGTGAATTTCTGTAAACTGCGATCTTCATGTTTTATGTTTTAAATAAAATAGCTCGAGGCAAAAGCGTACTTTTCCCAACTCAAGGAAATTATATTCTAAGTAATATTGGGAAGATAGCCTGTTCGTTCATACTCCAGGAGCTACATTTCAAAATTCTGTCGAACTTCCATGCATGCCTGGAGCGTCTTCACTCAGGTATCCAGTGTGTGAAAACTGGTTTAAATAAGACAACTCGCGCCTTCTTTTGGGTGATGCATTGTAACCATATCCAGTGCCAGAAGTCTTTTATGGTTCAAGAGTTGTAAGATCATTTCAAAACCCATACTATAATACCATAGTTTTTTTTTTTTTTTTTTAACTTTAAAGGTTTTTAATAATTCAATGTTATTTTTTACTTCTTTGCTCTGGTCTGTATTTCATTACAAAAAAAAGGCATTCTAATCGGCGTAACCTTGCTTGTAAATCTATTTTCTGTGCTTGCTCCATATGGATGTTAACTCTATCTGATTAAGAATAAACATATAATAAAAACTATAACAATATACAGCACGTCTCACTAGACGTAACTAAATAAAAAAGCAAATTTAACAATATTACTGCGAACCATCTTGATTAATCTCTTTTAATTAGGTTAATCATCTATAATGATCACTTATTATCATAATTACTTTTTATAACTAAGCCATATTAACCAAATGTTTTTCTTCATGATTCTTATCACAACTACCGAAGTCCGCTGACGCTATCTCCGCTGTATAATAAAGACCAAGCATCTGGCTATACATATATATATATATATATATATATATATATATATATATATATATATATATATATATATATATATACAGTATATATATATATATATATATATATATATATATATATATATATATATATATTTCTTTCCGGTATATTTATATATATGTAAAGTCATAACCAACACATTTACAATTTTGAGAGAGAGAGAGAGAGAGAGAGAGAGAGAGAGAGAGAGAGAGAGAGAGAGAGAGAGAGAGTAGTAGTCATACCTACCCAAATAATTTAGACGTCATTTTTGACGGCTAACGTAAGCTAGTATATGCATATTGCTCTTTCTTTAATATAACGTCCAAGGGCAATGCCTCAAATACAGTTTTAAAACACAAATGCCCGCAGCGTGAATCAAGTGTAATTAGTGTAAAAAGACAAAAACACCTTTGTATCTCAAGGCGCCCCACAGTACACCCTTAACTACCTCCGACGTCCGCCCCTTCAACGGTGAATAAACACAAAAACCACTATTAACGTCTCGACGTCCCGCTCCCCTCGAGGGCACCGTGGGAGAGGGGCCTCTCGCCTCCCCTATGCTCATTAAGGTGTGCAATACGAAACTGATTATCAAAATTGGATCATTAGGCAAGCATTAATCACAGTGTAATTGCTATCTTATCATATTGCGCCGTCTTGTAGATATCATTTCTGTGTTGAGGAAAAGGGCTGCGACTGTATGTGCACATACTTGCATACATTTATAATTGGATCATGGTTCACTAAAGTGGAACAAAGACGAGCAATGCAAAGAGTGGAGAGTGGTGTCTGAAAGATCTTAAAGGACATGGCTGTGAATAGCCTTATACAAGCTCGGACTGATGCTATCACTAAATTTTCTCAATGACAGTTTCTCGTAACTTAATCAGTAACCATATATATTTGTACACGCCCATTTATATATATATATATATATATATATATATATATATATATATATATATATATATATATATATATATATATATATATATATGTGTGTGTGTGTGTGTGTGTGTGTGTGGAGGGGTTTGTGAGCGTTGCTATTGTTAATTTTAAAATAAAATTAGTTCATTTATTAATATTGGCGGTTAATTTTGGGCATATGAATACTTATATCTGCTGAATTCAGGTACATTATAATCAAATTACTGTAAAACGTTTCCATCCCATTTTGCTTTCATTACTCACAGAATGTTTAATGTTCCGGTTATAAGTGGAAATACAAAGAATTTAAGGATCGCATTCCCCAACTTGATAAAGCTATTGTAAATATAAAATAATTTGAAACACAAGACAACCCCGAGAGGAACGATATTCATATAGATTTACTATCATTAGAGAACATTTTTTTTACATAATTTTCAAAATTAATTTTTCGAACTAATATCATTGCACCTCAAACTGAATTTAATGGGGGGGGGGGGGAGATTTCCTTCAGTCCAAAAGCCTGTCTTTGCTGTGACTCTTTTAACAAGAAGGGAATAAAAATAATTCACTCTCTTGAAGCAGTTTGATTTTTATAATTATCAAATGTGATGTTTTTGAACTGACTGAGTAATTCATAGAATTTACATATGAGGCAAAACTAAGAATGTTGTGGCTTTTAATCTCTTTTAGTACCATAAAGTTAACTACATTAACCGTAACAAAGAGGATAGTAAAATTGCTGGACCTACTGAAATGACCAGACAACAACTTTCCTTCACCTAACATGTGATACATGACATTAAAGCCCTTCACCACTTCTTCAATTATATAATAATAATAATAATAATAATAATAATAATAATAATAATAATAATAATAATAATAATAATAATAATAATAATCTCCTCTATACAATAAAGATAAACTATCTGCCTATATAGATAAGTACGTAAATATATATTTTTTTCGGTCACGCTCAGCTCTCCCAGTCTCTCAGGAAGGGGGAGAGGAGTAGTCATACCCCGGTGAATGGGGTTGCTTCCACGTGTGTGCATAACTATCTGAATATTTAGCAGTCATTTTTGATGGGTTACATACAACAACAACGATAATAATAATAATAATAATAATAATAATAATAATAATAATAATAATAATAATAATAATAATAATAATAATAATAATAATAATAATAACACTGACCACAAAAACCATTACAAAGAGGATGAACAAGAAGCCCCTGACCTACTGCCAATACCCAACAATACCGGGACTCTCCTAAAACAAGTGCAAGGTCCCAAAAAGCCATCACCACGACGCTACTCTATCCAACCCCTTTTCCACAGCGTGGCAAACGTCTCCTTCTCAAGTAGGTGTTGTTCAAGTGGCCTCTCCAAATATAGACAAGATGCAAACTTCTGACTTTACTCCTGGCTGAGAATTTGGATTTACGACCAAGGCGACATGTACTCCAGACCCGGCCTAAATTCGTTATTAGCATTTCCTTTACTAATCTTTTTATTCGTGGTATATTCCCTACCGATATTATTCCTATCATAATTAATGATCATTGGTGCTGCAATTTTATTGAATCTGAGATAACTCTTCATTATCAATTACTTTTCCTTTAAAAGAATGTTGTATTTTATTTTCTAATAAGCGAGTATACTACCAACGTAAATAAGTATTGACATGAATAACTAATGAAGTTGTTATTGATGACCATATGTATCACTTGAAGACATTCATTAAAATTACTTACAATGGTGAACGCTAAAGAGTGAAGAATATAGTCAATCATCAAGTGTAGAAAGCTGTGGAATCCAGGTAAATTTGCATCATAATTTGAAACACTTAAAGAACTCAAAACTTGACCAAGTGGAAGAAAATGTGATTTTTGTCAACCACAACCTAAACTGAATTCACGCATGCAGATTCTGGAAGAACTACGAGGGACACAAATCGCAAAATAAAAATACTCTTCATTATAAACTCTTACATAACCATTGTATGAAATTTAGGAAATAAACGTTATATTACCCCAGCATCTCTAAACTTTTTTTTTTTTTTTTGCGGCTTCAATCATAAACCCCCTTGCGTAATGAGGCGCTTTTTTTTAGATCTCTCACTCTCTCTCATATATATATATATATATATATATATATATATATATATATATATATATATATATATATATATATATATGTATGTATATGTATATATATATATATATATATATATATATATATATATATATATATATATAACACACATATATAACTGCGAGAGATGTGGAGCTAAACAACAAGAATTATATCTCGAAAAGACATTTATATCACCGGTTTTTGTAGCACAATAAAAGGATATATTTCATTTTTTTTAAGGCGATGACTAAAAATAACAGAACTGCAATACATATCACCAAGTTCACAAGAATGTTAAAAACTACTCAGCTTTGATAATAATAATAATAATAATAATAATAATAATAATAATAATAATAATAATAATGCCTTTATCCTCCTGGAACTTCGTGATCTCGTAGCCTATTTTTCCTACTATTTCGACTACAGTTCCACAGAGGTCGAGAGAAGCGTGTTTTCTTTTTTCAAATGAATTCACAGCATTTGCCAGACCACCTCCCCACTTATAGTCTGTGTAGTAAATGGAAATTTTTCTTCCACCCAAGCTTTCGAACCTTCCCAACTTTTCATCTTTATTTTCTTATTCACCCCAGGCCTATATATGGGCAATGGGTCCTCATGTGTTTGGCCTTTGCATCACGAGAAAAAGCAGCACAATCTATGGACCATTTCTAATATTAAGCTAAAATTCAACTTCCAGTTCTTCTCAAAAACAAGAGTCAACAATTAAGGCAATAAAATTCACATGCCCTCGACTGGAAAGTAGCCATTACCCAATGAAGGAAGAACAGGATGCTGGGTACAGGACCTATTTAGCAATAATGAGTTTGTCTTGCTGAAATTCTCACTCATGACAAGCACAGACTCATACTGTCGACGAATATGTACCGCTTGATCAAGGGTCCTAGTGAAAAGTTAGAACACATTTTTTTTTCTCTTTAGAAGAATACGAACACTATTACTGACATTTGTTAAATAAGACGACCATTAATTTGACATTCGCCATTCAACTTCTCGTGTTAAAAATGTTATCCACACTAATATATTCAAACTACAAAGGTTCATAAAAAGCACATTAAATTTCACCAGTACCTCACACGCACACTTTATCTCTATCATATCAATTCCCACCTTTACCAATACAGTACTCCTCGCTCTCTTTTCCTTTTCCTGAGGATTTACGAATTATTCACTATTTACATCGATCTGCCTTCTTGAGCTCTCACCATATGAGCGACCACCTCACAACAGACTGGTTCGTCTTGTCGTTTTTCTTATCTTGACATATATCACTCTTTCAACCCTTCTCACTCATAAATAATAGTATATGTAAGCAATCTATTTATACAGCTTCTACTTTATAAAGAATATTAAGACATCTATATCAGATCACAATCAAGGTCAAGAGGTTCATGGGGATTGCAGTTTAAAGCTAAATGTTGTTCAGAGCACCAGAAGGCTAGCACATTCTGAAGTTAGCTCATTGTTTAAAGGGAAAAACGTTCGTATGTATTAGGAGAGTATACCAAGGAAGGTATAGAGCAGGATTCTAATCGAATAATAAGAATGATGGCTGAACGTTTCAGGGAAGGATATATGGATTAATCGTTTGTTATAATAGTTATGCACGACCTTAACATTAAATTGGAAAAAAAAAAAAAAAAAAAAAAAAAATCTTATAACAAAATTGATACACGGACGATAGGTAGAATGTTGTGGACGAGTAATAAATATACTTTAATGAAGGAAAGTAAAAATTTTTCTTATAGAAGTATAGTGTTAGAATAT
This sequence comes from Palaemon carinicauda, assembly GCF_036898095.1. Lineage (NCBI taxonomy): Eukaryota > Metazoa > Arthropoda > Malacostraca > Decapoda > Palaemonidae > Palaemon > Palaemon carinicauda. The sequence goes on along the minus strand of NC_090761.1, from coordinate 53,519,936 downwards.
GCGTTACAACAGAATTAGTATACAGGCAAGGGGGGTGGATGTTATCTGCATGGCCATTTAATAATTACGGGTGGAGTGATACAAGAAGTTTAGAAATTAAATTAAAATTATGTTGTATATAGTTAAGAAATAAGGAAATGAGCTGTGAATGAATTGTCAAAAAGGCTGATATCTGCATAAGATACAGTATTAAATATTGAAAGTAAGTACAAACGGCAGATACTATTGAAAGAGTTTGAAAGTATTTACAAAAATATAAGATTGATGGTCCATGAGATCAAGAGTAAGGTTAAGGGGTAACTGGCAACCGGGTATATGATAGAAAGAATAATAATATGGAAGGAGGAAGGAAAGAAGTACCATAGGTGATTTATATGAATAAAATTACGATGAAAGAGGAGATTAATCTCATATCAAGCAAAAATGGAGGGAGGCTAGGTAAGTACAAAAGATTTGGAAGACTCAGAAGTCTATGGTGAAAATTCAAGAACAGGTTGTTGACCTCATTCTCCTCGAGGCCATTGAAATGTATATATTTAAAAAAACACTAAGATGTTGAGATGAATACAGTGAAATTGCAAGAAATGGAGATACTAGGTGTAGTGAAAAAAAAATAGTATAGGTGAGGGAATTAATCAGTATTTAATATGTTACGATCATGGGGAAAATTTGAATATACCAGGTTGGGGAAATCAATTCATAATCCGAGAGGATTAAAAGTAAGAAAAAAATCTAGGAAGTTCTGTATAGATTAGGAAGAAAGGTATGCAAAAGATGGGCCCAATTATCAAGAAAGCACGAGATTGTATGCAATAAACATATGAATGATTCATAGCATGCAGGGGAGTTGACGAGATGCTGACGAGTTTGTCGTGGAGATTGCAAGCAGTTGGAGTATAGATGTGGAAGTTTCCTCTGAGCCATCCCAGTTAGGGAAAATAACTTAATGTTGTGATATATATATACATATATATATATATATATATATATATATATATATATATATATATTTATATATATATATACATGTATATATATATATACATGTATATATATGTATATATATACAGTATATATACATATATAAATTAAAAGTATTCGTTATAAAGGTCATCTAATCAGAAAATGCATGCAGATATGCATGTTGCAAAGGACCCAGGCAGCCGATGCTCGTAGGAGAGTTAGGTGTGGGTTGCAATCACCGTGTGACTCATTCGCCGATAACTCCCAAGAATGACATCTGCCAACAAAGGCATTGTCCAAATAATTACGCAAAAAGAACAAGTAATCATATTAATAGTGTATCTTGATAAGCATTACCATTATAATTTTAGTATCTTAGTTCAATAATAATATTGTCAAGTTTGAGTGAGAACATCAAGTGATTTACCTTCTTGTATCGACAGGTTGTTAGTGAAAGTATATAATTTCTGTTTAGAATTAAGAAAAAAAAATCTGCAGTCAATATTTACGGGGCACTTAGGCAGACTTTGGAAAAGTTTATGAAAACAGCAATAACGAAACTTTATAATTGAACTGACGCTCAAAATAACAAAAAATATTCGCTCACAATTAAAAAAATGAATAGGAGACGTGTGTACATCGGGGATATCATAAGTATTGATGTTATCTATTGTAACAGGACCTAATAATCCTAATCTAACTTGAAACAAGTATCGCTCTGTATCCTCAGCTGTGCTATCATTCAATGAACAATATATTGATAAAAATACAAATCTTTACTGCAAAAACTGATATTTTAAATAATAATAATCTCAGAATACCCTCTCATGTGTTACTGTGATCACCTTGAAAAAAAACTCTTAACACTCGTGCAGAGTTGTTAAGTACTCAAGAGCCTGAATATACAACATACCTAAGGAACCATACAGATTACGTGGTCTCCATAATGTTTGAGGAAATGGCTGAGGATCCTTATTTGGATAAGGGGACTGAGCTGTCATGAACGCTCTATCTTTAGGGGGAATAGCCTAGGGCAACTAACGTGGGCTTCAGACGTCTCTTTGCAAGAGAACAGAGAATTGACACCTGCTTCTGAATTATATATCTATTAACATGTATTCCTGTTTTCTTTCTGTATATATGTTACTACCTCCCTTGAAACCAATATAAACTGATAATAAAAAGATATTCAAGTACATGATTCAAAATTCAGATTTTAATATAAACATTAATAGCAAAAGAAAATCTGGTTAAAGGTAGCCACGTTGCTTTAAAAAATAACCCTGTAGTAACACAAAACTGAGAGAGAGAGAGAGAGAGAGAGAGAGAGAGAGAGAGAGAGAGAGAGAGAGAGAGAGAGAGAGAAAAGAGAGAGAGAGAGAGAGAGAGAGAGAGAGAGAGAGAGAGAGAGAGAGAGAGAGAGAGAGAGAGAGAGAGAGAGAGAGCTATAACGCCCAAAAGTTGGACTATTAATTCATGAAGAGGTCTTTCATTGATGGCCTTAACAGTGTGGGTGGTCAAATAGAAAGCGTCTTTGTTATTGAAACAAGCAATAAATAAATCATAAGAATCAAATGAATCAGGACGACTGTTGTAAAAATTGCTAAACCTAATTTTTAGTCATTTAACGGATATTTTAGAAGATTTTTTTTAAATAACGCCAATCTACAAAAATGAATGAAATAGACTTTTTCAGCATCTGAAAAGACACAAGGGTGAAATAAAATTTCCGTAAATAATAATAATAATGATGATCATCCAATAAGAAAGAGATACACCCTTATGTATGTATCCTTAAAAATTCAGTCTATTCGGGATGTGGTGACCGATTGGTAGTGTCCCTGCCCGGCGCTTGCCAGACTGGAGTTTGAGTCCCGCTCAAAACTCGATATTTTCTTTAGTGTCTGTAAGCTCACCATCCTTGTAAGCTAAGGATGGGGGGTTTGGGGTAGCCTACAGGTCTACTTGCTAAGTCATCAGCAGCCATTGCATGGGCCTCCCTGGTCCTAGCTTATGTGAAGGGGAGATATGGGTGCTGATCATAAGTATATAATGTCAGTCTCTATGGCATTATCCTGCTAGGTAGGGCAATGTCACTGTCCCTTGCCTCTACCATTCATAAGCGACCTTTATACCCTTAGAGAAAAGCTTATCGATTGTATATTCATGACATTCCTTTCCAAGTAATAGGAAATCCCGAAATGAATGTTGTCCTAGTATATTTATTCCTACCAAGGATGGTTATAGACACACCGAGATGTTTACATTCAACTTGAGAAAATATATAAGCCGTTAAACACGCACATGTAATGAGTAATACTAGCATAAACGTTCATCTGCATTTCGACACAGAATGATCCCAACAAAAGTTGGATATATACTAAATTCTGCCTTTTTAATGGCATCTCATATAAATTATTTAGCTGATTATTTGGTCAATAGTATCATGTGAAAATTCCTACGACCATTTGACAAGAGGGCAGCACATGATAACCAGCGTTCTGGTTCATCAAGGTGTCTTATCAAGGAGCTAGGGTTCGGATCGAGATTGAGAAATGTGTTGCTGACACATAGAATTTTCCTATACTCATAGACCAGAGAAACACCTACTACGTAATATTAATGGAAGGATTGTTTTAATAATATGAAGGGCTTCAAAGAATGCGCAGCCTGTAGTCATTTCAAGTGCTGGAAGAGGAATGGCAGGTTTTATCATTTCTTGGCGATAGTAATGACATTCTGCTCGTATCATTCCTTTAGAAACTCAAATCTACCTCTAGGGAGCAATTGTTTAGGTTTATCTAACAATTCGTATCCAAATCACAAAAACAACATACATTTCAAACTCCTTCCAAACTTGCATCAGGTTAAGCATTTTAAGGAAGTCGGTTCAATTTAGTCTTCCGTAAACATCCGCCGTCAACTCTGTAATCTTGCTTGATTGATGGTGCATTACTGTCGCTATCTTGCTATTATCAAGCGCCCTTCAAGGTCATATTTCTTACCCCCTTATGAAGTAGAGAGAAAGAAATATAAGGATGAAGAGTAAGAGAACAATATGCCTAAACTAGTCTATAAACAGATAACAATACCAGGGACACGGATGTAAAATTTCTTTCAATAAAATGTATCATTTAGAAGAAATCTCTAAACACATACCAACATATGGAAATATTTTCTATCCATATATTTAATAAATAGTAAGCTAGTTATTAAGAAGGGTCAAATTCCCCAATAAATATGAAAATTGCATTGAATAAATCATCTCGTAATTATAAGGAAATTACTCTCCTTGAGCCATGGCGGAAGTTCAAAGAGAATATGGGAATGTGAGACTTTTTGTAAACTTTTCTGTTTTATTTAAAATTAATATATATACAGTATATATATACATATATATATATATATATATATATATATATATATACAGTATATGTGTGTGCGTATATATATATATATATATATATATATATATATATATATATGCATACATAGTAACTTATTAAGCCACAAACACATTTCAATATCCATTCACTCTCTTACGAACAAAGAGGAACCACATATAGTAAACATATACTCCCCCGCCAAGTATTAGAAGTTTACTATAAAAAAGTTACAAGAATTAGTAAAAAAAAAAAAAAAGTATGTATGTATCTTTTCCTACTCTAAGGTATTTTTATCTAGAGAAAGGACTCACTCCTAAATTGTGGCCAGGTAAATTTGAAAAAGTTGAACAGCCAAGTGAGTAGCGACCGAAAATTGCGAATAAAAACAAAAAGGCAAAGCATTCAGCTACGGTGACGCACGACCGCTGTAAAAGAATTATCAGCAAGGCACACTGAATGCAAAACCCTAGTATAACGGACTATGGGATTCCTTCGTAAGATTTCCTGTATAGAGTGATCAATACAAATCAAAGGGATCTTTGATTGGATGTCCCTTTTCTCACCCTATTCTGAGTTTATTTTTGTGGTTTTCATCTCAACCGTTACTTTGTCCACCAGGTGAAATTTGATATTTAACCAGACCTTTCATATATTTTGAGATTGTTTTTCTTTTCACTACCCCTCCCACTCTTCGACAACCTCAATGATACATAACATAAGCTAGTGTACAGTTTTTCAAGTTGAATGACAAAAGACCAGGAACATTTTACTCCTTTTCCGGTGTCTTCATAAAGAAAACCGAGTGGAGAACAAAACTCACTAATGGAGATGGCCCACTCTTTCCTCTGTCTCTTGTTTACTATCCCCTTATCCCTCTCCAACATCTGGCCACCAAAGGCCACTTGCCACGATGGCCTCCCCATTTCGACTCTTATCCTTCATATGTAAAGTACCTTCACACCAGAGGGGAATTTAAAGTCCACGGGAAGTAAAGGGAGGAGGGGAGATAGAGGGGAAGACCTCCGGCAAAACATCCTAATAGCAGGGTGCTTATAGCTCTGAGTGACAAGATCAAATTATCATTTTGCCCCGAGAACGATTTCGTCTCGCCGAGACCACCCCCCTCCAAGACCAATTTTCTCATTAAATGCTTTTGTCTGTCTAACCTCTCCCCCACTTGCGCTTTTTAAATTAGGGTTGGGTCTGCTTTCTGAAAGGGGTTGAATGCACATGATAATGTTGTTCAATCTATATTACTGGGGCTAAGTTATTTGATGGATGGGTGTTGCTTTTATGCTTAAGGAACTCTGAAGGAAGGAGATGGATGCCATGTCTTACTTAATGAAAGATAGACTGCATGCAACAGGTCATGGTATTTTCGCTTATTTTCTTTATTCAAATGTTTATTACGTACTTGCTTCAACTACATCATTGAGCCACATCAGTTCAGATGGCTCCTTAGCATATGAAACAAAAATTATGAGAGGGTTAATCTTTAAACCAATATGAGATAGCGAGCAAGTGACATATCTCTCTCTCTCTCTCTCTCTCTCTCTCTCTCTCTCTCTCTCTCTCTCTCTTTTTATATATATATATTCATATATACATAGGCACACATAGACATATATATACAGTATATATATATATATATATATATATATATATATATATATATATATATATATATATATATATATATATATATATATATATATATATCTTCAAGACCCCCATTTTCTCTCTCTCTCTCTCTCTCTCTCTCTCTCTCTCTCTCTCTCTCTCTCTCTCTCTCTCTCTCTCTCTCTCTCTCTCTCTCTCTCTCTCCATAAAGACCATTCCT
>NC_090761.1:53493747-53506247 GCF_036898095.1 Palaemon carinicauda | reverse complement strand
CTACTCTATAGATCTTGGTAAAAACCATCGGAAAGGAAGAGGAAATTGATGTGTCGTCCATATAGTACAATTAACCCAAAAACTGGTTTTGCCATAAAACGTCAAGAGGTCTTTAAGAGACGCAGATGAAGGGGGGGAGGGATGCGATAGAAAAATAAAAAAATTCTACGACTGTAACCTATTCACCAGGGCCCCGCACCTTAACAAAATACAACCCCCCCCCCCCCCACCACTTTCCCCTACACCTCCTAAATTCCTGTTCTCTTTTGTATCTGGCCGCTAAGCTAGCCTTAAGGAATGTTGTCCTTTATCGAATTAAAGGATCATCTTTCTCACCCTGCTCTTTTTTTTTGGCTGCGCTGAATTCTAACCATAGTAAGTAGGCTATGCGACTGAAGCATGGATACGTTACAACAGTTGGGTAATCGCATTGTAATTAATAGAGCAAGAAATAGAATATCAGTTAGTAATAATAATAATAATAATAATAATAATGTATTTATTACCCAAGAGTTTCTCGGGTTTCGAAAAGTTTAAGTAATTCATCATTAGACTATTCTCTCTCTCTCTCTCTCTCTCTCTCTCTCTCTCTCTCTCTCTCTCTCTCTCTCTCTCTCTCTCTCTCTCTCTCTCAAACCTTTTCAGTAGAAATGTAATGAGAGATTCAAGAAAAGGCAGCTGATGCATAAATGAGGAAAAAGCAAGGAAAATCTTGAAACCGCTTTGAAAAGAAGAAAAAAATAATTGTATAGGGAAACAAAATCTGAAATTACTAAACAAATTATCGACCATACTCTCTTCAAGGAAGAGATAGGGTTGTTGAGCATAAGAAAAAAAATGCTGAGCAAACAAAAAACGTGCTCACTCAGAAAAACTACGTGCATAATGCATACTGAATGTGCATTAAAAGGTGAGAAATGTAGATATGTCAATAATAAGGTAATAGATTTACCATGGAGATAGTTACTGTAGATGAATTGGTGTTCTGAGATTGTTTAGACCCATGGAGAAAATGTGGAAAAAAAAAATATGCTACTGAAAAATCTGTATAAAATCAAAATCTTTGATAGAACAAACATGAGACAAACAAAGAACTTGGTTGACAGGACGATGAAAATGCAGGAACAAAGGGTTATAATAATCCCGGAGTTTGTGCAAGAAAAATACGAGTCGGTAAGTTTTTTTCTGGAGGTACTCGGCAGATTTCTATGGCGTATTCAAAGTATTTAGTACCTATGGCGTATTCAAAGTATTTAGTACCGAGACCAAACCTTCATTAATTGTTTAAAAGACGAATGTAGCAGTCAACTGTCATACAACGGAATGGAAAAAGAAGAGTTGTGATTATAAATTCTATATATACCGTATATATATATATATATATATATATATATATATATATATATATATATATATATATATGTATACATATATACATATATATATATATATATATATGTATATATATATATATATATATATATGTAGATATATATATATATATGTATGTATATATATATATATATATATATATATATATATATATATATATATATATATATATATATATATATGTAGATATATATATATATATATATACATATATATATATATAATATATATATATATACATATATATAATATATATATATATATATATATATATATATATATATATATATATATATATATATATATATATATATATATATATATATAGTTAGTTAACTACGGAAAGAGAGAGATGGGGGAAGGGGCATGGGGATTATTGTTGACACAGAACATCCCAATTGCGTGTAATAGTGCCTCACACTTTATGTGTGTAAACCAATTTAAACTAGATAAATATGCTTCAAAATACATTGAAATTACTGGTGCATCCATATTGTACAAAAAAAAAAAAAATATATATATAATAAGAAGTGGGACGATGGTCTTGTTTAGTAAAAACTACGTTTAGACCAAGGTCTTGGTTTAGACTAACCGAACCTAAGCCTCATCATCTTTGTCTTTTGGCTTCTCCCTTTCAGGGGTCGCCACAGCAGGTCACCTGTCTCCATCTACTTTTATCTACTGAATCCTCCTTTGTCACACGATCTGCCCTTATATCTTCTCTCAGAGACTTCATATATCTCCTCTCACGCCTTCTTCTTCTCCTCCTATCTGGTGGCTCCATGCTTATTGCTTAGCACCTCCTGCCGGCATACTCTTCCTCCCTTCTCTTCACATGGCCGAACCACCTTGTGCAGTTTCTCTGATGAATTTATATCTGCTCTTATTATTCCTCGTTACTCCTAACATTTTCACTTCTATTACTGCCATCTCTGCTTCTTGCATCTTGGTTAAAGTTACGGTCTCAAAACCATACAGCATAGCTGGTCTTACAATTACCTCCATAGGCCTTCCCTTTCTAACTTTATGATTATCCTTTTGTTACATACCTCACCTGATATTCTTTTCCAGGCATTCCCCCGAGCTTGAATTCTCCTCCTCACCTCCCCAGCATAACTCTTTATAATTGACTCTAATATTTAAACTTATCTACCTTTTTCACTTCTATACCTTCCAGTCGTACTACATTCCTTCCATCCCCCTCATTTACACATATATACTGTCATACTTCGGCTGATTTTATTAACCCTCCTCTCCCGGTTATACCTCCTCATCCATCTCTCCACAGACCATTATAGCATCTGCAAATACAGAGACCATGGAGACTCCTACCTAATCCTATCGGTCAATCTGTCCATGATAACTGCAAACACGAATGGGCTTGAAGCCAATACCTGGTGCAATCCCACCACCTCAACATTAAACAATTCCGTTGTGCCTACAGCACACCTCACTGCTGTTTGACTATTCACATACATATCCGATGTTACCCTCACCAAGGCATCATAATTCTGTCTATTTTAAAGGCAGGTTTCAGGACGACATTGCAAACTGAACGTAAGCATTTAAAAAGCCAATAGCGACAGAGGCAGTCCCTAATGTTTTTGCATCCAAGGAATACCGTCCCGACTCAGGGGTGATGGCGTCGTTGGAAGCTACACAAAAACACATAGCCTAAAAATCATATAGACAGATTGCACTTTATATAGTTAAAACGGTGAACTTCATGATGTAGTATTTTCGTTCCGGAATGTTAAAGGAGTCCTATGGCTCACACCACCATCTTACACTAAACCAACTAACCACTAATCGGAGACCATTCATCTAGGTTGGTAAATGATGAATCTCAAGAGGTCCACACTAGGCCTACTATTCCTTTACGCAACTCGGATTTCTGAGATAAAGCTAACTTAATCTAAACAAAACAACAATATGTGACGTGATTAACACAATCTGTGTGTGTGTGTGTGTGTGTGTGTGTGTATCTGCCCTCGCAGATACACAACTAGGCTATATTAGTTGGCCTCAAAACCATCGTAAAAATCTTAAGTACCGCAACAGAAATTTTACGTCTGGTGAAGTATTGAGACGTTTCAATTGAAACTTTATTAGCATTTCTCTCTCTCTCTCTCTCTCTCTCTCTCTCTCTCTCTCTCTCTCTCTCTCTCTCTCTCTCTTTATATATACATACATATATATGTATATGTATATATATATATATATATATGTATATATATATATATATATATATATATATATATATATTTATATATATATATATATATATATATATTATATATATATATATATCTTATTTAACTGGTAACACTCAATAACATTCAAGATTCTAGCACTCCGCACGGGTCTTCTAGGCAGCTCAACCCTAACCTATTTTTGACGACTTTTTGGAGACTGTTCACCAAAGTACCTGGGATGTCAAAACAGCCACTTATGGGTCTATTTGGTGGAGATCTCCCCCATCTATATTTGTTAAGTCTATAATATATATAAATATACATCTTCCACATATACATATCGTTTCTTGATTTACTTACATGAAAATACAAATTATAGCTTTAAAAGATCTCCCATGATCACAAGAGGCAAGACCCCGCCATTGCACTTGTATACAATGCATGCATACAAATGATCATCGCTGATCATCACTACCCATGTGAGACCTGCCAAGGCAACTCAAAGGTGCTCACAGCGGTAAATCCTTGTTAGTGATAATCTTAAATATACAAGTGTGAGAAAGTAACTCAGTAATAAATGCTCAGAGAACTCATCCATACCACAGAGCTTCCACGACCAATATGTACATATACCAATCATTCTTCCATCTCCCTTTTATCCCAATTATCTAATCAGGTCTGAAAAAACTACCACGGACACCTCGATTTCAACTAAAAAGAAAAGCAAGAGCATCTCATAATGTCATTAATAATAGGCATCAAAGCACGTGTCACCCTTAGAGTCAATAAAGTCATTAATCTCAATAATAATCCCGATTGTTCCGCGCCTCTGGTGCCAGCTCAAAAAAACACCACCTGGCCATACACTGAGTGTGATACTTAACGACACATCTGCCGTGATTAAACTCGTTCCTGCGTAGTTATTTCCGCCAGAGGGTTTTGGTAATAACTATCAATTGGATCCTAAAATAATGTAATTGTCGTATGAATAATTAAAATAATAACAATAATTTCATGGCCATATATAAATAAAACGCAGTACATTATACATCATAGAGACAAGTACAAAATGTAACAATCTGCCAGTAATTGTCCAATATTCATCGGAACTTCTTCATATCTACAAATATGAAATAGTTATGATGAACTTTATAGCACCAGTAATGGCAGAAAAAAAAAACTCTCATGGTAAAAAGGGGTATTCCCAAAAAAGGGCAATGCAGCTGATGCAGTCATAACAATGAACCCAATTACTTGGAGAGAGGGTTTCTTCCAGTCTATTATTATTATCATTATTATTATTACTATTATTATCATCATTATTATTATTATTATCATTATTATTATACCAACAACAACAACAACAATAATAATAATGATAATGATTTTTAACCTAAGGTGTCTTAAAAACAGTTATTCCCAATTGCCGATTCCCTTCCAAAATTTAGTACTTAATCAGATGATATGCTAATTTTCTTTTTGAAAAAAAAAATGAATTTCTTCCCTTATATCTGGGGTCTTTAATTTGTTTTTTAATAACTTCCAGTACATTATCCTTGCCCCGAGATTTCATGAAACTTTATCTCACTTAATAATTACTATTCTCTCTTCACGTTTTCTTTCATACTTGCTACAATCCATGGGCACTGCCAAGCTACAGCTTGAAACAATTTTTTTCTTTTTTTAGTTCTTTCTTTACTTTACTTCACTGCAAGCTCATTAGCTTTTCCCTAATACGTTAACCATGCCGTAAGGGGTAATCGTAATTCTATCTTTCCCAGTTTCAGTTTGGTTACGAATAAATTACGAATACTGTATTTACATCGGTAGAATAAAGCTATATCTTTTTATTGTACAGCTCTCTCATCACGGACATCCTATTACCCTGTGAATGATTGATCTAAGACTCTATGAAAAAAACATTAAGTTTCATCCTTAAGGCTGTATAAACACATTTGATTTTAATTATAAGAAGTATCAACATATGTGAGAGAGAGAGAGAGAGAGAGAGAGAGAGAGAGAGAGAGAGAGAGAGAGAGAGAGAGAGAGAGAGAGAATTCGTCAAAAAACTATATAAGCATAGATCTTCACCGGGTACCTACAGACATCCTTAAATGAACTGGAGGAGAGGGAAGCGCGTCTACTGTTGGTGAAATATAAAACACAAGAGTTGTCTTTACTTGAATAAACACAAACTTCATAATATATATATATATATATATATATATATATATATATATATATATATATATATATATATATATATACATAATTTATTACACCATAAAATTATACAGCTGAACGCATAAAATCCTGTTGTCGAAATATAATAAACTTTTTGATAAACGTAAAATAATCCAAATAAACAAATCAATTAAATGATAGTCTGTTATGTTGGGTCTCTCTCTCTCTCTCTCTCTCTCTCTCTCTCTCTCTCTCTCTCTCTCTCTCTCTCATAAAAACGAGTCGTAACAGTTAACAGTTTAATCCTCATTCTTTAAACTTCCACGGTCTCTCTCCCTCTTTCCTATCTGCAAAAGCCAAAAGAGCACCCATTAAATTCCGTCAGCTAGAAGCGTGCCCTTGATGAAATTTAGACAACGAGTATTCTCCATCTACAATTTCTGATCATATGAATGCTGTTTCCACGCGTCTCTTAACAAGGGCGATTTATTGAAGGACCCAACTGCTATTCTACTTAAGTGTCTCTTCCCTCATAGGAGGGAGAGAGAGAGAGAGAGAGAGAGAGAGAGAGAGAGAGAGTTCAATGGCAAAACCATTAAGGCTGGCGCATGCTTCAACTTTGTTTTCTCTACTTCCTTGAATTTAACCAAAATTGCGATAAGCGTCCAATATAAAGACCACCCTGCGTGTTCGCGTGCATATGCAAAGAATGCGTCAATTATGCCCATTAGTAAAATGGAAGAGCTAACAGAAAATGTGTCAGGGGTGGAAACACATTATGCAGTTGGCCATATACTGTACAACCATATCAACACATTTTAGGCTATTTCGTCTATCAGTAACTAGCAATACATAGAAACCGGCTGCATTGACCCTGCATAAAAGTATTGTGTTGAAATCACTTTGCATGATTATTATTTTCACAATTATTATTGACGTAAAACATCCAAATAGGAACAATCCTAAAAGGTCACTAAGTTGCAAAAGCACACTTATAAGGAAAACCGTGGCAATACGTCTACTTAATAGGAAACATAGAAAAAAAGATAGCAAAAATGATAAAAAAAAAAAAATACGAATAATATGACACGAAAATAATCTTGTACATAATTAGAAATGCGAATAATAAACTCCTGCAAAAGTGTTTGACCCTTTCAAGTATTGTTGGTCTATAAACACTTTAAAATAACAGAAGCCACAAGTAACAAACTGGTACGCACGCAGATGTACTTCTCATAAGGCAAATTGAACTTGCAACCTAATGACCTTTTCTAACCTAGCCCTGAAAGCAACGAGGAAAATCAAAAGAGAAGTTGAGAGGCTGCAATCTAACCACGAAAGAAGCCGTTTCTCTACAGGCTGGCTAAGAAGATAAATAACTTTTTGCAAGTATGGAATCCAGACCCGCAAACCAAATAATAATAATAATAATAATAATAATAATAATAATAATAATAATAATAATAATAATATACTTTCTATTAATACATTGGGTATGATCTATAGTAAAAAAAAAAATAGTCTAAAGCAAAAGATGCAACAAGAGTTAACGGGATGTTTCGGCTAGTGCCAAGACACAATAAACAAACGTAGCATTTTTTATTCAATTATCGCTGCACGCTCGCAAAGGAACAAGCCTATAACCACGCTAAAGGGGAATTCTTCCACTCCCTTACTCCTACCCCAACCCCCACCCCCTTCCTTCCTCTGCACATCACTCCACTCGACGAACCTGCAATGCTTCTACTGCACTTGAGGAATTTCCTATCAATCGAGAAATGCATTGCATCATGAAAATGAGTTGAGCGGTCATGGAATTCGCTTCTTTTGACATTACCTAAGAATTGCTAGCAAATATACACGTATTCTTTTTCCGTTACCTAAGAACTAATAGCAAATATACACGCATTCTTTTTACCTTACCTAAGTATTGCTAGCAAATATGCACGTATTCTTTTTATGTTACCTAAGAATTTCTAGCAAATATACACGTATTCTTTTAACGTTGCCTAAAAATTGCTAGCAAATATACACGTATTCTTGAGCGCACGTACACATACGCATGTACATCTATGCAAATACACATTAAACAATACATTAACGGCTCACCCCCTTACCCAGTCATTGAAGTATAACTGTGACAACTGCCTTACTTTTTTTCCGGAATCTCAACTGATAAATGAACCAGACTAGTGGCTAGAATAACTATGAATACAGGAGAAACTCAACAAATATTTAACATGAAAAGATGCTCGTGATCCTAGTACCTAGCATTTTTAGGGGAACACCTATAAAAGCAATCATAATTGCCTCAGTAGAAAGAACGCCTGATTTCGAATTCTTGGCGCGGAAGAGGCACCATGCTCATATTCTGTTAAATCCAACTACATAACAGTTGACCACTGCAAATTATTATTATTATTATTATTATTATTATTATTATTATTATTATTACAAGCCAAGCTATAACCCTAGTAAGAAAGGTAAGACGCTATAAACCCAAGGGCTCCAAACAAGGAAAAATAACCCAGTGAGGAAAGCAAATAAGGAAATAAAGTACAAGAGAAGTAATAAACAAACAAAATAAAATATTATAACAACAGTAACAACATTAAATTACATCTTTTATATATAAACTTTAAAAACTTCAAAACAAACAAGAGGAAGAGAAATAAGATAGAAGAGCGTGCCCGAATGTACCCTCAAGCAAGAGAACTGTAATAAAAAACAGTGCAAGGCCATAGTACAGAGGCTATGGCACTACCAAATACTAGAGAACAATGGTTTGATTTGGAAGTGTCCTTCTCCCAGAACAGCTGTTTACCATAGCCTATAAGGATAGGCTAGCAACTTCATCCCACCCTACCAACTATGAATGGTAAGGTAACGCCTTCTGAGCCCATGCTAACTATTCTTCCTTTATGTTCTCATTGTTCTATTCAAATAAATTAAGGTCTCAAGACTGTGGATTATTTGTCCTGAGGAATATTGCTGCAAGCAGCACGACCACAATCTGACTGTGGTTACTGTGACTTACCCTTTAGCGCCGTGAAGCACGTAAATAGTTAGCCGATAGGCTGCACATTCCTTTAGTTGAGCAAACAGGACTGCTAACACTTGGTCGAGATCATGATCCCCGGATCTTGTTAAAGATACTCACGTATACTGTTCACTTATGATGGTATATACTGTATGTATAATAAGTATATATATATATATATATATATATATATAGAGAGAGAGAGAGAGAGAGAGAGAGAGAGAGAGAGAGAGAGAGAGAGAGAGAGAGAGAGAGAGAGAGAGAGAGGATATTTTAATTGTACCAGCCTATATGCACCTCATTTCAATTGTTGCACCAAAAAATGGACAACCAAAATTAAAAAAATAATTGTCATATTATAGCATATTTTTCATATACTGTATCATACAGAATATTTTCATCACTGTTTCAAGAGCAACATTTTTCATACACTTATTGAAGGTTTAGGCTGCTGTATTTTTTACTATGATTTTTTTACTATCCTTTACTAGTTGCCGTCGAGAAGATAATCTTAAATTAAAGCAAATCAGGAAATTCGTAATATATCTTACTACTCACTAATGGCAAATCATGACATATCAAATTAGGCAATTACATAAATAGGCAAGCAGTTCCCCCTTCAAGGCAACTTAATCAAATCGGGCTTTTAGAAAGTCTACCTACACATAATACACGGCATGATGTAATGAGCACATACTCATATGAATAACAGTATCAGTACAAGAGAGTGTATATATATGCATACATCACAATGTTACAGACATCTCATATTTATATATACAATACTATGAATGTAAAATTAACAGAATACATCATTAAGTACATATACAATAAACATCAGTATAAAAATATTGGATTCTTTACACGTAAAATTAATTTCCTTTTCCGAAATTGCCTACCCCATAACGCCTTTGCCCAAGAAGTAATATAGATGTAACATCTATTTCTAAGGGTTTAGTGTTGACCCCGAGGAGAGCTACTTGGCTCCTTTACGGGCATCAAGAGTTAATCTCTCCCTTTCTTAAATCATCCCAAAATTGCTTTTACATCGTCATGGTCTTGTATCTCTAATACTGTTTATAAGAAAATGGCTACAATAGCCAAATAAAATGACAGGAACATACTCAGGACATCAAGTAGAGCACAATAGGTCATGTAGAACAAGACGATGAAAGTTACCATAAATTTGATGATTGTGGGAACAAGTTTCCGGCCTACACAGCTTCCCACACAATCCCACACACGCATAGCCTATATATTCGTGTGCACATTGGATATAGCAATATGTGTTTAGTCCAGGTGACGATTATATCGCACCGCATACAAATAATATATATGTGTGTATATATATACATATACATATTTATTTATATATAAAATCTTTTACAACAGTGTGTAGAACTAACAAAAACCAAAACAGATAGCTTACCTTCCCTATACAGTAAGGAAATTTATAAAACCTGTTTTCGTTTAGAATTAATAAAAACCCTCTTACAAAGTCATACGATTATCTTATGTTCAGACTTTCCAACATCCACACACATTCACCCAGATGAGAAAATCTATATATGCATTCCTATGCATACACACACACAGACACACACACACACATATATATATATATATATATATATATATATATATATATATATATATATGTATATATATAGATAGATAGATATGCAAAACTCACTAATAAAAACTCGTGAATTCAAATTCCAAGTAGAATGGCGAAATTTTCATTGATTCCCTTTCGACAATAAAGGCTTAATTTTGAGAGAGAGAGAGAGAGAGAGAGAGAGAGAGAGAGAGAGAGAGAGAGAGAGAGTGTGTGTGTGTGTTTCCACGAACTCCGCTACCTAGAAAGAGACTGGGTAATTACAGTAGTCTAATAATTGACTTCGTCTGACCTTTCAAGACCAGACAATCATCACCACGACGTCGCCTCTGAAGAAAAAAAAAAATCTCCCTGGCTCCGTGGTTGACAATATGAAAGGAGTTTTCAATGAACTCTTTCTCTCTCCCCTCCCCAGTATATAAAAAAAAAGATATTATAACTAGAACAATAATCTCACAATGCCAGCAGGAAGTATATTAATGACAATAGTGATTTTTAGCCAAGTTCCATTTAAAACCCAACAAACAATAACAATTTGAACAATAGTTTTGACGAAACTGAATAGGTCTAAATAGACATTTATACACAGACAAAACATCATAATTGTACGATTCTATGTATCGATTTCAAAAGTCTGGCCTTTATATATCACAACAAATAAAAAAAAAAAATATATAGTAATAAGTCATCCAGTCATTACAGTAAGAACATCAAATAGCCTATAAACAGCTAATTTCTAATTCCCCTGTCGACTTTTAATCCAAAAGAATATTTATTCTGCAAAATCTATTTATTCTAAGAGCATATCTATATTGACAAATCTATTTAATCTAAGAGCATCTACGGTATTCTGCAAAATCTATTCAATCTAAGAGCATACCTATTTTGACAAATCTATTTAATCTAAAAGCATCTACGGTATTCTGCAAAATCTATTTATTCTAAGAGCAAATCTATTCTGACAAATCTATTCAATCTAAGAGCATCTACGGTATTCTACAAAATCTATTTAATCTAAGAGCATGTCTATTCTGACAAATCTATTTAATATAGCATCTACGGTATTCTGTAAAATCTATTTAATCAAAGAGCATATTTATTCTGCAAAATATATTTAATCTAAGAGCATATCGATTCTGACAAATCTATTTAATATAGCATCTACGGTATTCTGTAAAATCTATTTAATCTAAGAGCATATTTATTCTGCAAAATATATTTAATCTAAGAGCACATCTATTCTGCAAAATCTATTTAATCTAACAGCATATCTATTCTAGAAAATCTATTTAATCTAAAAGCAGATCTATTCTGCAAAATCTATTTAATATAACCACATATCTATTCTGCAAAATCTATTTGATCTAAAAGCATATCTATTCTGCAAAATCTATTTAATATAGGCGCATATATATTCTGCAAAATCTATTTAATATAGGCGCATATATATTCTGCAAAATCTATTTGATCTAAAAGCATATCTGCAAAATCTATTCAATCTAAGAGCATATCTATTCTGCAAAATCTATTTAATCTAAGAGCATATCTATCCTGCAAAATCTATTTAATCTAAAAGCATATCTATTCTGCAAAATCTATTTTATCTAGGCGCATACCTAATCTGCAAAATCTATTCAATCTAGGAGCATATCTATTCAGAAAAATTTATTTAATCTAAAAGCATATCTATTCTGCAAAATCTATTTAATCTAAAAGCATATATATTCTGCAAAATCTATTTAATCTAAGAGCATACCTATTCTGCAAAATCTATTTTATCTAGGCGCATACCTAATCTGCAAAATCTATTCAATCTACGAGCATATCTATTCAGCAAAATTTATTTAATCTAAAAGCATATCTATTCTGCAAAATCTATTTAATCTAAGAGCATATCTATTCTGCAAAATCTATTTAATCTAAAAGCATATCATTCTGCAAAATCTATTTAATCTAAAAGCATATCTATTCTGCAAAATCTATTTAATCTAAGAGCATACCTATTCTGCAAAATCTATTTAATCTAAGAGCATACCTATTCTGCAAAATCTATTTAATCTAAGAGCATACC